>NC_133617.1:516066899-516366899 GCF_048593235.1 Sminthopsis crassicaudata
TGAACAGAAGGAACTCAAGACCTATTTCTCATTCTTTCTGGTGGTTCAAATTAGATTGAAAAAAAATTTGCCAATGGATATTTTTTAATGTTACCCCCTGCCCAAAATCCATTAAAAAATGAACAGCATCTTCAGTAAGAGAGATGACATGTTCTTTCAATAAGATCCTGTCTTTTGAGTATGGTCTTTTGAACCTATTCTTCCAAAGACATGGTCTTCATGGAGGCAAATGGAAGTTGTACATCTAAATTCTCTCAATGTTATTGATAGAACAATAAACTTTCTAATATCCCCTGTTTTCAATTAAATAGATTTGTTAACATTTCAGATTTCACCTTTAGCAACAGAGAGATTCATGAAAGGCAAAACAGAACAGCATTATTTAAGGGTAAGAGGAAGAAGGAAAGGAATCAATTCAGGAAAGTCCTAGAAGAATACCACAAAGGATATAATTATTTAGGATTATCTTACCGAATTGGTTGTCTTTAAGTTTTAAAAGCACAGACATATATAAATATGAGCATGCTGTGTTCAGATATGTCTGTATCTATCATTTAGAGAAGAATCTACTCTTTGATCATCTAATGTTATTGAACTTGATATAAATATGAAAAACACATGTAAACAGGACTTGGGGCTTTGAAAAATGTAAAGTATAGTAGCTAGAAATAATCAAAATGCCTTATTAAATTAATCAAATCTATGCCACTGTAATAAATACAGCAATCTCTAAAAATGTAAAAAGATTTAAACTTTTCTTTGGCATCACATATATATATATATAAATTAATTAAGCATATATATATATATATATATATATATATATACTTAATTCAAGGTACAAATGACACCTCTAATACCTAGAAGAATCTTAAGGCTTTAGAACTGTTTTGGGACAAATAGCTGTCATGGAATAAATAGAAGCCATACATATAAGCACTCCTTGGCTGCTGAATTGTTAACAACCCCCTTAGATAAAACAACAGCAGACAAGTTACAACTAGTACCCTAGTGGACAGCACTCCAGGAGGTCACAGAGAGGTCAGCTTTGAAGGAGAAATCCAAATGAAATATAAACACTGCATTGTAGAAACAAATCTCCCATAGCTTTATCCAGCCAGCATTAATCTAGGCATCAGCTGTGGAGCATAATCTAAACAAACGGATCAGTAGATTCATACATCTGGAAGCTGTCATATTTTGGAGCCTCCAAGCAGAGTTATGTATAACTGAAACAACCAGTTGCATGTACTAGCTTTTAAACTTGTTGAAGGGTCAAGGATGGCAATGTGAAAATACTACAGCTCAAAGTGTCAGTTGTATTCTTTGGAACTGACATGAGGCTGACTTGAATTTAAAGGGGGGTGGGAGGGTTGGAGGGGATTCCTTTCAACTACTCTACCCTCAACAAGATTTTTAATTAGACTGAAATATTATTGGAAAGGTACTATTAGAAGCTAATAAGTACAAATAAATAATTTTTTATTTTATCTTTTTTTTTTTTTTTAACTAAGGGGAAGGGAGGACAGGACATAGGAGTACTTATGAAATGTAACCGTTCTGACAGTCTAAGATACATAGAAAGATTTTGTTATACTGTACTCATAGAATAGATGAATTTATTATCTTGGGGCAGCTGGATCTGGAGTCAGGAAGATCGGAGTTCAAATATGACTTTAGATCACAATTTGCTCTTCTCTAAAATGAGCTGGAAGTGGAAATGGCAAATCACTCCAGTATCTTTGCCAAAAAAAAAAAAAAAAACCCAAATGGGGCCACAAAGAATCAACATGACTGAAAAGACAGAACGACACTACCTTAGAAGGTAGTGAAGGAGATTTGGAGTTGATTTCATACTGTCTTATCTGACAATGTTTTTTTGGCTTAGACATCCATTTATTCATTGAGTTCTTTTGTAAGGGTGCCCCTAGTGAGGAAGGTTTCAAAATGCAAACAATCTGTCATAGCCTGAAACCATTACTGACATATAAAGGCTTTTAAAACAAGGAAAGCAGAACTCTAATTTCAACATACAAAGTACAGTGCTACATTTCCCATCAGATTTATACTAAAGTCCTTACTTCAAAAAGAAAGATAATAGACAATTTTTTAAAAAATTACTTGATCTGTGGATCTTACAAAATAAGAAAGGTAGTTGATGTTCTTGATAAAGTCAGCATATTACCCACAGCTTTTCCCAACTACAACTACCAAGAAAATATCTGTTCTATCTTCCTAGAGAGGAAATCTACCTTAAGGAGTTATCTTCTAACTTGAATCCTACTCCCGTCACTACCTGTGTTACATCAGGCAAGTGATTTAGTTCTTTAAGTCTTAGTTTCTTATCATTCAAATGATGAGGTTAGATCAAATAGCCTCTATGATCTTTTCCTACTCAAAACTCAAGAGCAATGTTGTCAGATTCAAATAGAATGGGGGCCTCTAATCCATAAAGAAGGATCCCATCAGGTCACACATTAACTTAGTTTTAAAGTGTAAGGTTAATGAGGTGATTCAAGGCAATTCCAATAGACTTGTGATGGAGAGTGCCAGAGCATCCAAGGAGAGAACTATGGAGACTGAATGTGGATCAAAGCATAGTATTTTCACCCTTTGTTTTGGTTGTTATAGTTTATTTGCTTGTTTTTTTCTTTCTTAAGTTTTTCTTCCTTTTGATATGATTTTTCTTCCACAGCATGACAAATGCAGAAAATATTTAGAAGAATTATACATGTTTAACCTGGATTACTTGTTGTCTAGGGGAGAGAAGAGGGAGGGAGAAAAATGTGGAATACAAAATTCTGCAAGGGTGAATGTTGAAAACTATAAAACTATTATAAAAATAAAACAAAATACAAAAAAAAAAAAGAATGTGATGTTACCTATATTTTGTTGTATTTTCTTTATTTTGTTAAATGTTTCTCAATTATATTAATCTGATTAGGCCACATACAATCAGGTGACCTCCCCTACTGCAAGTTACACCCCCCCTCATCTCTGATCTAGAGCCAAAAGATGTTGAATTGAAACAAAAAAACTGCATGCATTTCTAAAAGAATAATAACAGGTTTCACTTGAAGAAGAAAGCTATTACATTAAGTCAAATATTATCTATATGATAATGAAACTTCTTCTTGAATAATGATTATATAAGATAATAGCTTTAGAATTGGAAGAAATTTAGGGGACACCTAATTCAACTACTTCCATTTTTAGATGGGCAAACTCAAGCCCAAAGTGATTAAATATTTTCCTGTGGTCATTCTGAGGAGAAAAGCCATAATTCCAATCCAGGTAGGCTTATTTCATATTTAGGATTCTTTTCAATGTCATGCTTTCTTCATGGAAGTTACTCTTCTTTCCATGCGGTCTTACCCAAAAAAGACTATGGACTATGGATGGGATGGACTATGAGTCTTGCTTCCAACTATACCATGTCCCCTTAATCAGAACAACTATTAGGTAGATAAAAAAGAATAAGCATAGTATAATTTCATGAGATAGTAAAAGAAATTTTGAGCACAGGCCAAGAATAAAATTTAGAGAACTGGTCTTGAGGTCACGAAGGTCTGTATTCCTTGTTACATTGGGCAGGTCATTTAATTTCTCTGCCTCTCTGGCAACATTTTAATACTATAAATTACAGAACAGCTGCTTATCTGCATTGATAAAAAGGAATTTTAAAACCAGGAGTTTTCTTACATGGATTACATCATAGACCAAGTCCCAAAGGGGGGAAAACACAGAAATGGAAGTCATTACTTATTATTTCTATTCTGTCATTCTTTTGCTCAAAACCTTTAAATGGCTTTCTACTTCCTCTGTCCACCTTTCAAAGTTATTTTTTGCCCCCATAATTCTGACACACAACTTCATAGCTTTATTTCAATTTCCTCCCTTCAACAGTCCATGCAAACTGTTCAATTCACCATTGCTTCCCTGTCTCCACACCCCTGTCCAATTTTTCCCCTTAACCCTAGATAGAGAGCTTTTTAAACTTTATTCACTCTTAACTCCTTTTTACCTGAACAATTTTTATGTGATCTTGCATATATAGATGTAGAAAATAAGTATGTAAATTAAACATTTACTGATAACAAATCATAATTTCATGATCCTAGTATTCAGTTACAAGACCCCATGTAAGGTTGTGAACCAGTTTAAGAAGCTGGGTCCTAGAATACTTTTTCTTCTTCCTTTCTACCTGTTAAACTTTCTTCCCAGTCCTTTAACATCCTGTTCAAACTTCACTTCCTCCCAGAAGCTTCACTGATGCCCATTCAGCAGGGATCTCCCTAATTCCCTTAGATCTCACATGGTATTTTGTTGTTGCTTTTCTTAACCTTATATATTATTCTGCAAGATGTTGAATCCCCCTTTGGGACTCTTAGGTTCCATAAGGCCAGGGATGATTTAATCTAAACTTTACAACTCATAGAGCATAATACTTTAGCTATTAAAATAGGTCTTAAAAAATGAATTTTTTTTGTTGTTTAACAGAAGCAACACATATTATTATTATTATTATTATTACTTTAAAAAGAACACTGGACTTGGAAGCAGATGACCTGGAGTCAGGTGATTTGGTAAAAATGTTGATAGTTAAGGGTGAATGAGAAAAGTACTATACAAATCTAGGCCCCTCCCATCCCCCCAATGGTAAAATTCTAAATAGTAAATAGTCACTAAATATTCTTGATAGGAAAGCCTATTAGAGGTTTTCTTCAGATGGAATGGAGTTAGTGTGATTAAGGGCAGGGTAGTATTAGGATAGAAAGGGGGGAAAAATCTCAAAAGACAAATGAAATAACAAAAGCAGAATCAGAGTGAATTAAAATTATAACACTTTCTTTTGTCCAAAAGGTTAAGATTTAGGACAAAGGCATTCTGGTGGTAGTAAGTATACAAAAGCCCCCCAAATTGGTGCAAATGAAGATCTATGGGCAAGCATAGAAAAATGACAAATGAAGAGCTCCGGAAAACATTTTTGCTAAAAAAATTTTTTCTCTCTCTCCACTCCAAATTTTTGTTTCCTACACTTCCTTCCATAAAATTGACATATATGTTTTGGCTGGAACAGCTTATACTATTTACTACATTCAACTATGTTATCTTGAAAGCTTTAAAACTTCATTAAATTCAATTTTCAAAATTTGAGTTACTTTGAATTTCTAATTCCTAGAAAGCATGCCTCTATCAAATTTTATACTGCATAATAATACAAGCTAACTGTACAAATATAAAGTCTTAGGCTTGGATTCAAAAAAATTAACTTCATCAATACAAGATTGGTAAGTATGATCAAAGAGTACTTTGCCTAGAAAAAACAAAACAAAACAAAACTAGAAATTTCAGTGGAAAGCAAGTTCAATGAATCAACAAAGTGATATGGCAGCCAAAAAAAGCTAACATGATTTGGGTTCAAGGTAAAGCCTCTACGAACAAAGAGGTGAAAGTCCCTCTGAACTTTTGTCTTAGTCAAACTGGACTGTTATGTTCAGTTCTGAGTGCCAAAGTTTAAGAAGGACCTTGATAAACTGAAAAGCATCCAGACAGGGCCCTGGTTCTGGTCATCTGAAGATTGCTTAAATATATGGGGAATGTTTATCCTGGAGAAGACTCAGGGAGGACATAATAGCTGTTTTTAATTATTTGAGGTTTATATAGAAGAATTAAATAAGACCTATTTGGCCTCAGAGAAGAATCATAAATAATGTGTAGGAGTTGGGAAGAGGTAAATTTGAGCTTTATAGTAGGAAAAACTTAACAATTACAGCTATACAAGAGTAGAATGGTTATTGTTTCAGTAGTTGTCAGATTCTCCTCTCTCATTGAAAGTCTTCAAGTAGACAGAATGAACACTTGTCAGGATATTATAATAGATATTCCTTTGGTATATGAATTGAGCTAGTTTCTCATTGAGGTCCTTTTTCAATTCTATTATTTTATGATACTATATTTAGGATTTACAGACACATAGTAGTCTTTCCTGCATTGAGAGTTTGAAAGGCAATAATTACTATATATTTTAGCAAGAAAGCCAAAGAGTTTCTATCATAAATGTCACACACACATAAAATCTATCTTAAATATTATTTTTATCTTATCAATATTGGTCTGTAGATTGTAGTTTAGTTCAAACCATCTTTACAATGCAACATTTTGTAATATATAGCAATATTATATATATATATATATACATATATATGTAGTTAATAATAATAAAAGTGTAGTAAAAAAAAAACTCTTAAAGGTAGAATAAAATACCCAAACTAGCAAATGGATCCCTTTAGTTTCCCAACAGTATTAATTTTTTTTAATTTGTAAGACATGAGGATAAAATTGGCATGTACCATTAAAGCATGTACAACATACAAATAGATATTTAATTGTCATTTTTTGTCACTTTAAGCACAGGTAAAACAGCATTCTGCAAACTGTTCATGATTAGCACATTTATACAATCACTATTTAGATAACATCCAAATTAACCAAACATCTAATATATTGTAAATAAATCAATCATAAAATATTCTGAAGTCCATTTGGCTGGGCTTCTATGTATTAATTAAATTATTGCTTCTTCTAGGTGAGCAATAACATAATATGGAGGAAAGTTCTGAAATTGTAGTTTGAAGAAATGAGACTGAAGTCCCACCTTTGTCACCTGTCAATTGTGAAACCTTAGATAAATCCCTTACCTTCCTGAGATTTGGTTTCTTCATGAACAAAATGAGGGATTTGAATTATATGACCTTTAAAATCCTTTCTGGCTTTAATGTTATGAACTAAAAAAGTTCAAAACAAGAAGTCAAGGCAGTAGAGAATCAATGAGTTGTGTGAATCATTTTGCACCTGCCACAGCACTTTGTAGTGGGAATGTTCTAGCTATTAAGTCTCAAGGTGAGTTGAGGGAGATGTATGGAGAAGATATTCTTCAATGTTACATCTTCTGCTAAAAAAGCTTTCCTGAATGGACCCTGAGTTAGTAGATAATGACTATTACAATGTAAGCATGCAATAACATTGTAGACAACAGTTATCAGCAAAATACTGATAAAAACCAACATGAATTAACAAAGACAAGATAAAGACCAAACTAGCAAGTACACTTCTTTTAAATGAAACATCTAAGAGTAGCATTTCTTTCCCAAGAAGCATTTGAGAGGCGGCATGATAAGCTAGAAAGAAGACTGAACTCTGGCTCTACCACTTCTTATCTATGTAGTTTTGAGCAAATTGCCTCTTCAGTTTTCTCAACTATAAAAATGAGGGGTTTAAATGTGATGACCTCAAAGGTCCTTCTAATTTTTAAATTTATTATAATTTTTTAAAAAAGATGTTGAAGATGTATTTCCATCAATACTAAATGTTAAGAAAATATTTCATACTTTAACCAAACTTTTATTTGGGAGTTGGTCTAGGGAGAGTTCTTGTCTAACCTCCCTTACCTTTGCTCCCCTTAAATATTTCTCATAAACATATGTATTTCTGTATCACAAAACAAGAAAACTGATTAGCCCTAACTTCTCTCCTGACCTTAAATCTTGCATCTGTTTTTCAAACATCTCAAACTGTCTAATAAAAATAATCTCAAGATGTCAAAAATTAAAATCATTATCTTTTCTTTAAGCACCCCTCCCTGCCAACTTCTCTAACAACAAATTCTCAATTCCTCAAGGTTCACAATCTAGATGTCATCTTTGATTCTTCACTATTTTTCACTTCCTCTCCTCATATTCAATCTGTTGCCAAGCTCTACCAATTTCACCTTTGCAACATCTCTCAAACATGCCCGCTTTCCTTCCCTGAATGCTACCACCTTGGTTCAGGTTCACACTTGTACTACTCAAATAGCTATTCAAATAGACTGTTCAAGTCTTCCTATCTAGAATCTCTCCCTATTCAATCCAACCTCCATTCAGACATCAAAGTGTTTTTTCTTTTCTTTTTTGCTGCTGAGTCAATTGGGGTTAAGTGACTTGCCCAGAGTCACACAGCTAGGAAGTGTTAAGTGTCTGAGCCCACATTTGAACTCAGGTCCTCCTGACTTTGGTGCTCTATGCACTTCACCACCTATCTGCCCCAAAGGGTTTTTTTCCTTAAAAAAAAAAAAAAGGTCCAATCATGTTTATCTTCCTTACTCAATAAACTCTAGTCTGGGATCAAAAACAAAATGCTTTGCTTGGCCTTCAAAGTTATAGATAATCGAGTCCCCTCCAGTCAGTCTTCTTCCACCTTAGTCCTTGAACCAATGACACTAGCTTCTATCTATTGCACAAACAAGAAATTCCATTTTTCTTCTCCAGGCATTTTCTCTGGTTGTTCTCTATTCCTGGAATGCTCTCACTCTTCATCTCTTTCTATTGCCTTTTCTGAAATCCTTTAAGTTAAAATCCCATTTTCTACAAGAAGCCTTCCCAATCCCTTTTAGTTCTTTTTTCAATTATTTCCTATTTATCTCATATGTAGATTGAATATACATATTGGTTTGACTACTTTCCTCTCCATTAGTTTGTGAGCTCCTTGAGGGCAAGGATAGTCTTTTTATTCTGTTTGTGCCTAACACAGTAAGGGATTAATAAATATTTATTGACTGACTGACATTTGTAAGATACCTTCTGAGTGACATAGACTTAGGCCCTAGAGAAAATATAAAGTTTAGATAAGACATGCCTCTATTTCCAAGAAGCTTTCAATCTAATAGGAGAATAAAGACATGAGTAAAATAAACAATATTACATAAGTGCATTAGACTCTAACAGAACAAAGTGATGTAGAACGTTTATGGGGGAACCAACTGCTAACTAGGAGGACACCAATCAAGGATTCCTGATAGAGATGGCGTTTGAGCTGATCTTTAAAGAGAGGGTGGGAATCCAATAGAGAAAGAAGAAGGGAGAGAGGCAAACAGAACAGTCTGATTATAAACACAGATGTTTGAATGTAGTGCATGGGAGGCAGGGAATTGTTCAGGTTGGCTTAAATTTAATTATTATCCAGTGGAATAAGCTGAAATAATAATGGAAAAATAAGAATGTTCTCAGACTATGGATAGGCTTGATATTTTGGAAAGGAGAGAATTTTACTTGAGAAAGTAATGGAGACCCTGAAAATTCTTAAATGGAAAGTAGGGGCAAGGTGAAAGGTTGATATTGCAACAGTTCCTTTAGATGGGGTAATACTAAAGGTCTGTATTATAGTGGAAGCTATATCTGGGAAGAAAGAAGAACATTCACATTCAAAAGATGGTTTAAAATTGGAAATTACTAGGCTCTTTGTATATGAGAGGGGAGAAATAGGGAAAAGTCAAATAATCAAAGGTTTTGAGCATGACACAGTAAGTAAATGGTAATCCCATTGACCAAACTAGCAAGGTTAGAAGGAAGTTCAAATGTAGAAGGGCAATATAATGAATTTAGTCAAGACTCATATTCTAAGTTTGAGGTGACAGTAGGCCATCTAGTTGGAGATCCCTGACAGATTTAGAGTTGAAAGAATTAGATTCAAATAAGGGCCCTTGTATTTATTACCTATGTAACCTTGATTAAATCACATAATCTCTGTGGACCTCAGTTTCTTCATCTGTAAAAGGAAAGAGTTGACCTAGATGGCTTCTTCTTGCTCTAAATCTAAAAGTTGTAATACTATGAACTAGAATTTATACTGGGCCTATTATTTCATTAACTTAATGAACTCTCAGAGGAAGAAACTTCCTCTCTCAGTACAGGTCAACACCTCCTCTCTAATTTATGTTAAAGAATTGCTTAACAACTTAGTCAAAGTCACATAGCTAGTTGTAAAACCAAACTTGAACCCAAATCTTCGAGGCTCCAAGGCCAGCTTTCTATCTACCATCTACTAGATGTCTATGACATCCCAGGCAGTAAAATTATGTTGTGTGTCTACTAAGACAATACTGCTGCATAGATTAGGGTGGTAATTATAACTCAAAATCTGCAAGTATTTCTATTTCTGACCACTTCTACTCTGATTTTGAATCTATAATAATTTCCTAGTGATTAAATATAAATTTAGATTTTTTTTTTGTTTTTAAATCTCTTAGAATCTTATCCTTACTCTACCTATGCAAGCTTATTTTTCTCTACCATCAACATTCAGCATATACTTCAGTATGGATTTGCTATCATCTACACTGTCCTCCACACAGGCACTATTGCTTTCTGCCTTTTTGTTTTTGCTCATGCTATTTCCCCTGCTTACAACATATTTTGTTTCTCTAGCAGTGGGGAATATAGCCCATTCTTTAAGCTCTAACACAAGTCCCTCCTCTTCCCATGAAACCTTCATAAATTATTACTTTGATTAAACTAATGGCATTAAATTCTTTAATAGTGTCTTTAGAGGAAAACAATTGAAAATTGGGTAGTATATTAAATTATTCTAGGGATTCAAAACACATTGAAATGTTTAAAAGTGTTCAAGAAGCAACAAAATTCAGGAACCACTGTACTAAATTATGATAAGAAGAGCCAAGTCTTACCTAAGCTTTGTAATTTTCTAGCTCCTAACAATACTGCACATTATGTTAATAAGTAAATGTTTAAAGTTTTTGATTCAGTGCAATTAACCTAAATCAATCAATCTTTATTAAAAGCTTCCTATGTGTCAGGCATTGTACAAGCAAATGCAAAGAATAAAAGTCTTACTCCAAAGAAGCCTGCACTCTAATCTCAATATGCTTATCTATAAAACTGTGATGATAATAGCATTGATCTTAAAGTGTTGTGAGGATCAAGTGAGATATTACAATTTATTTAAGGCAATTTTTGCAAATCTTTCTACAAATATAGGCGATTACTATTATTCAATATTGTATATTTGAGCACTTGTTTATTCTAATAATTTCATGCATAATAATTTGCCTTTCCAACTACATTGAGGGCATGAATTACATTTACACTTCTGACTTTTTACAGTACTAGCATCAAGCATTCACTATTTGCAATGATTTCATCCTAACTCACTGTGTGGCTTTGGATATATGATCTACCTTTCCTAATTCTTCAACTATAATAAAAGCATCAAATTGCAGTCTCTAATGTCCCTGCTCTAAATTCTCTATCAATTGAGTCTACTTTAGCTTTCTCAAAGACTGACTAAATGTCTGAATTAAATGTACAAATGAACTGATTTGATTATTTCCTAGCTTTGATTCAAATAATTTTTTATTAGTATCTGGGAGATTTGAGGTAAATTTTTAGGTTTATTTTTTATCATTTATATTTATCTCACTAATTATCTCATTGATTTTCTAGGGTATTTCACTTTGCAATTATATACCACATACCATCCTATTAGGTCAAAGTAAAAATAGCCCTTAAAACAAGACTTACTGGCAGTAAAAATCTCTCAAATGAAGTCCACACTGGCATTTTGAAAAGGGTAAGTGAAAACAAGTATCCAGATAATTTCTATAAATCCAGCTTTGCCTCACTTATCAGGGTACTTATGAAGAAAGGCTTTGTATGTGTGTATGTGTGTGCCTGAAAAATATGGCAAATTGCCTAATTTCCCTTTGTTAGTTGAAGACCTGGCCCAAAGTGATATTTTATTACAAAGTTTTCAAATAACAGAAACTATTCACAGCAAGGAAAAAAACTGTGTTACCTAAACAGTATCAATAAAAGAATGTAAAATGTTTCGGTCTTCATCAATGTATCTATTGAGGATTTATAACTGGCTTAAAAAGAAGGCTCACAGGGAAACTCCCAAATTGTGGAATGTGGATATAAGACTGGTAGAACTCCTCAGAGAGCTTGGGTGGCTCATCCTCTAAAGTGCTTCCTTAAAACACATTTTTTTTTTTCTTTTTCTACAAAATGCAACTTTCTTCAATATAATTCCATTAAATAAGCCCCCACCCGTGAGGAAACATTAATCTACTTTGCAAACATGCGTTCCAGTTCTGTGCTTTACTCCCCCCCCCTTTTTTTTTAACCTTGAGACAAATGTTTTTTTCCCCCAGAGTTGAAAGCTGTCCAAAACCAGGACCACACACGCTGCCTCTGCAGGCCTGCGCTCATCACGTCCTCCCTCCTCCAGCAGCTCCAGAGGCAAAGGCTGCCTCTGCTGCTGGGGACACACACACTCCCAAAATGGCGGAGGGGTGGTCTTCCTTCCCCAACTTTTGTGTCTTTTTTTTGTAAGAAGAGAGGAAAGGGAAGATTTATGGAGATGAATGTAGTATAAAAGAATAAAGAACTGTTTTCATTAAAGTCTCTTCAGATTTGAAAGGGAAGACTCAACACCTAAATCAGTCCCAAGACACTTCCTCCCTAAAAATGGTTTATTCCAAAGAGCTGCAAGCCTCCTCTCCCCCCCCCTTTTACCCCCACCTTTTGCTCTCCACACAATCTCCCACACCACCTAGCAAAACACTGTGGACCAGAATAGATTACAGCAAACTCTTTGTAGGTTTTATCTGGCATCCGGCCAAACTGCTAAACAATAAACAATTCCCCCTGGTGTAGGGAGGATTTAAAAAAAAAAAAAAAAAAAAAAAAAAAAAAAAAAAAAAAAAAAGACTAGGTATAGTCTCGTAAATATCTTTATCAATTGAAAGAAAATAAAAGGAAGCAATAGAACGTGCTGGGTCTCTTACCTTCTACCCAAAGCTCTTCCACGTTGGTTTCAAGATTAGCTGCCTTTAATCCTACAGCGAAAGCCCCAAATATAAGGAGGCCCACAACCAAAAACTTGCCGCAGTTTTTTTGAATGTAACAACCCAGTTTAAATAATAGTCTCTGAAACTTCGCTCTCAGCCACAGCGGCGCTTTCCTGCCGGTAGCCTTCCCCTAGAATGCAAGCAAATATTAGGAATAAGTACTTAGAAATCACCATATACACTTGTGCACTCTGTAGAACAACGTTTGGACTTTCGGGGTGCACCTCTCCTTCACCCCACAAACCACCCATATATACTCAATATTTTGGTAGGACTTAGAAGGCCTGGATGGCAGGAAGTGATGAGGATTGGTTCGGACTGTGAAAAAAGAGGATAATGTGTATTTCGAGTACATTATGCAAATAATTTCCACAGTATATTAAGGGATGAATGAAATAGTTAACCTAGCCAACCACAGGGATACCAGCTAGTGCTGGATTTTTCCCTCCTCAAATCGTGGTGAGGAATAAGGTGAGAGTTTGGCCGGAGGGGCGGGGTATGGGGGTGGGATGAGAGAATTATGCATAAATCAAAGCCTCGCTTCAGAGTGAAATCTGTATCGAGAGAGAGTGAGCGCCCCTCTAAGCACCTCCTTCTGAGACTCTACTAGGAATTCCGAGGTGTCTCAGGGGAGGGAGGGAAGGAGGCGCTGGTTTTGTGTATGTGTGTGTAATCGATCATTGATTCTGAGGAAAGAAATCATTCTTACTAGAATATTTTCAGTGGGGAGGGGGGCATCGACGGTAAGGGAAATTAATATACACAAATTGCAACCAACTAGAATAAAGACAAGAATAGACACCTGGTCTCCCTCTTCCCTCCCCTCTCCCCCCCCCCCCCCCCCCCCGTCTTGCTATTATCTCTAGGATGAAGTAGTTAAATGAATGGGGGAGGGGGAAGGATGCTATTTGATAACAATTTGATTTGTTGCCATTTCTTTAGCCCAGCTCCCACAACCTTCAACACCAACTTTGTAGTAAAATGCAAGATCCACGTGGCGAGCAATGCTGCAAGATCATAGCTTAATCGTGATTCATTTCCATAGAGTTAGGAGACGCTGTGTGATCTGAATTAAAAAGTAGAGCAGCCATCTGTAAGTTACGACAATATTTGTGAACAGAAGAGGGCAGCCACATGGATTTTTTTTCCCTCCCCTTTCCCTTCTTGCTTAAGCATTTAAAAAAAAAAAAATCTACTTCTGAAAAGAAAATAACGTGTAGGGAAAGGGAAATATCTGGGCGTTGTTTATTCTCGCAGATATTTCTTCTGCATAATCAGCAACCCGGGATTCTCTTTCCTATATAATGTTTACACGGAATTCCTAGATTCCACACATTTCAGTAAGAGTTACGAACACAATGAACCCGGCGACACAGTCAGACCTGCACCACAGATTTAAGGTGGCAATTTGTTTACAACTTTCACTTTTCCTACAGGCTGGGGGTCAAGGTAAACCAATCAAAAAAAAAGAGAAGGAAAAAATATCCTCTCCTCAAAGGCGATTTTTAAGGGATTTGAGATTTCACGCTTACTCAAAGCTTAACAAAAGCAAAACGGGCTGCCAAAAAAAGGAAACCACCTTTATTTCTACCCCCTCCTCCTTCCTCTCCCCGCCTCCCTCCACCCCCACCCCCAAAATATGTTAAGAAATGTGGCAGCATTAGAGAAAAGCCAACCTAGAGAAAGGAGAGAGAGAGAGAGAGAGAGAGAGAGAGAGAGAGAGAGAGAGAGAGAGAGAGAGAGAGAGAGAGAGAGAGAGAGAGAGAGAGAGAGAGAGAGAGAACAAACCTTGAGGTTTTTTCTGGATTGGTTTAATAGGAGAATTCGAATGACCCAGAAAGTGTACACTAGGGAGGGAGAGCACATTACACGTTTTACACATACAAACACACACACACACACACACACACACACACACACACACACACACACACACATCCATCCCCTGCAGAAGTTAGACATCCCTTTCATTCCAATGCTGGTGGGTGTGTTTGGGTTTTTCAATTCCCCAAGTCTATTTCTTTTCCCAAAATAGGTGAGTGTATGTATGCGTGTAGGTACTTCCAAAGAGAAAGAGCAGAAGGTGGAAAGGGAAAGGGATGCAGGGGGGGAGGTCCAGAAGGAGGGAGAAGAAAGACAGAAATGCACCTTAGAAATCTGCTCCAACGCGAAAGCCGCATCGCAGTAGCTCGGCCGCTGCAGATACTCCAGGTCTGGTGCCCCGGCGCGTCGGCTCCCTCCAGTCCTTCTTCGCCTCCGGCTGCCGTTTCCCCCAGGCAGATCGGGGTCTCGGCTGCAGCCTCCGCTGCCGCCGCCGCCGCTCTCAGGCTCCGCAATGTTAACAGCTGAGGCCATGTTGCCGCCGCCGCCGCCGCCGCGGTGACTGAGCTGCCCCTGCTGTTCCCGCATCAGGCGGGCTGGCTTGTCTCGGTTCCCCCACCACCACGGCGCGCTGCTGGAGCTGGCTGGTGATGCCGGGGAGTAGGATCCGGAGAACGCTTCTTTCTGCGGGTGGCTCCGGCTTTTGCTGTGGTTGCTGTTGCTGCTGACAGACCTCCTCATACCGCGGGGGCTGCTGCTGCTGCTGCCGCTGCTGCCGTTGGAGAAGAGTCAGGACCTGTGCCTTCCATTGCAACATTTCGTGGTGATCCGGAGGTCTCTTCTGCGGCCGCTTCCCACATCCAGTTCGTGAAGAGGGTGAGAGGGATCCGTATGTGTGTGTGCGCGCACGGGGGGCGAGCCTCTCTCTTTCCTGCTTGCCCCCCTCCCCCCCGGTGTCTCCTTCACCACCACCAAACAATCCCCACCACCACTTCGTCCACTCCTTGTTTGCCCCCTTTTCCAGACCCTTTTATTTGGGAAAATGAGAGGAAACCCCCAGAGATCCCACCACCGGGACTTTCTTCCTCGGCTCCTTTTCTTGAGTTGCTTCTCCGGGAAGAAAGCAAAAAGCCACAGCAGAATCCGAGCTTCCTTTGCTGTTCTCAGTGCTGTTGGGGAATTGCTGCTCCTGCTCTTGCTGGTGCTGCTGCTGAAGGCGGAGGCTGCTGCTGGGATTGCTCCTTCGACTCTGGCTCTGGCTTCTGCTCCTTGCGGACTCGCTGTACCATTCTGTTTCAGTGCAGCGCTGGTCTCTGACTCCCGGGACTTTGGGACTCCAGTCCGTGTGTGTGCAGCAAGCAGCAGCAGCTCCTTGATTCAATAGATGAGATGGAAGAAGAAAAAAAAGAACTCTCTCCATTTGGAGAAAGAGGAGGAGGAGGGGAGGGGGTGGAGGGGGAGAGAGCCAGCGAGAGAGAAAAAGGCTGGAGCTCCCGCCCCTGGGGCTGTCAGATGGCTAGGATTTCTGCAATGCGATTGGCTCAAGGAGGGCAGAAATTACTCAGCAAACATGACTATTATTAGCTGCTTAGCAACAGCTCACCAAAGTAGAGAGACCACCCAGGCAGGCAACCCTAGTGTGTGCATCCCCAGCTTCAAGGGGAGCCTTAAAGAGCTCCAACCTTCTTGCATGCAATACTTCCATTAAGGAATGCTCCCCCCTTCCTTTTCTTTTCAAAAGAGTGTCTTCTTTTTATGAGACGCTTTTTTTGCACACACACACACACACACACACACAACACACACATACACACACACACACCCCGCGATGTACAAGAAAGTAATATATTTTTTAAATCGCTTAAACAATTTCTGAAACTTCTAAAAAGAAAATCTATTCAGAGGCACCTTGGCCTCAAGCTGTAGCAAATACTGGGAGGTCCGACTTGAATTCCCAGGCTTGAACCAATAATGACAGGGTGGTGGATACCGAGTTAGTGTGTGCCAATTCCACCCCCCCCTTTCTTTTATAACTAAAAGGAAGACAGTCTCTCGCAAGAGAAATACGCCTTACATTAAAGATAAACAAAACGGAAAGTTAAAGAACACAACACAAGAACATTAAAAAAAAAAAAAAAAAAAAAAAAAAGCAACAATCCACCTCCAAATCCCCTGCCTACACCAACCCCCTCCTCCTAAACAACCTACTATATTTAAGGAAGAAATTAGTCATTTATACAGTAGCATCCAGACACCCGAGGCAATCTTTTAAGGGGGTGGGGGCTGTTTTTATTTAAATCTAAAATATTTAGTATAATTTTAAAAGAGATAGCTGTTGGCAATTTTGGCAAAATTGAATTGGGTTTTCTTCAAAAGAAAAAAAAAGTTACTGCTACTTAGTCTGTTTTTTTAATCCTCTTTTAGTACATCTACCTATTTATTTAAAGTCAGTCGCTAACTTTTTTTTTTTTTAAAGCGGTACGCATCCTTTATATATTTATTTAGTAAGAGCGTGACGTTGGGAGGAATAAAGGCTTTGATGTTGAATTCATTAGAAACAAATTGTGCACTGACTGTAAGAACCCATCCCGACGCTTTAGCTAAGGTCACGAAGATATCCTGGGCTTTACTTTCCCATTGGGATAAACAGCCCCTTTGGAAGCGAACATTGTTAATTTGCCAGCAGTAGTGGCTTGCTTTACAAAATGTCTCAGAAATTCGGCTGGCTCGATTGCTTTTTTTTTTTTTTTTTTTTTTAACGTGGGTGGGATTTTTGGTGTTTGTTTTTGTTTTCCCCCTTAGTTTTGCAAGTTATGAAATTTCTCCCCACAGCGGAGATCCGGGTAGTAACTTAAAAAAAAAAAAATCTTCATTGCGAGAAAACTAGCGGGATGTTGTGCTGATTGAACTAGTGAAATGGGGGAGTGTTGCTTTAAGGTGCACACGGTGTGTGTTCATTGAAAAAAAAGAAGAAAGAAAGGAAAGGAGAGAAAAGAAAGAAACCCAGATGGAGGGAAAGTAGGAGGGGCGGGGATGAAGCGGGGAAGGGGGGCGAGGGGGGTAGGAGGTGGAGTCTTGGAAAGGCCACGTGACCAACGAGCCGGGAGCTGGGAGCCCCAGTCCACTGGAGTAGAAGCAGATCTACTAGCACCACTGCCTGGGGGTGCGTGCGTGCGTGCGTGTCCAAGCGTGAGGAGGCGGAGGACGGGGGTGGAGGAAACTCACGCCGCTGGACTGGCAAGTGACAAGGCTGAAGCGGAAAGAGAGAGTACTCTCTCTGCATGCCCGGCTTTGTGATTCACCCAGCCGGGGCAAGTCCACTGGGACTTTTCTTCCTCTCTTCCTTCCTTCTTCCTCTTCCCTCCCCGCTTAAAGAAGCCCGTGTTGTTAAGAACCCGGAGGAAAAGGGGGAATGCACCGTTTTAAACTCCTGCCCCTCCCACCCCAGTTATGCGCCGCTGCCGGTGCAGAAAGGCATGCCAGACAAGCCATAGTACATTCCTAAAGGAGGTCTCTTCCCCCTTTACGTTACCCAATACCAATGAGGCTTGACTACTACCGGCCAATAGCAGCAAGGAAAGGAAACATTTCCATTCAATTCTGCCCCAAGTCTTGGAAGATGTCACAGGCTGCCGGCCGGTGGAGAGACAAGCCCGCTGGTTCCTGAGCACGCGGCTCTAGCAGCAAGATTCCGGCGCCTTCCTACACTTCCTACACTTCCTGGGACTTCTTAGCCCCACTCCTCTCTTTTCTTTCCCTTTCTCCCTATTACGACACTTCTTTCTCTCTTTTTCATCTTTCCCTAACTCGTGGGAAAAAAAATAAAAAAAAAAATTCTTGCCTTTTTAAATATTTCCAGCGCTTGTGCCGTGCCGGGCACACTACTAAGCATTAGTAAGCTTGGGGACCTCTCTCCCTCAGCAACCTTCCTTTCCTTGGCCCTTCATCCCTCCCCCTATCCCCTTCCTTTATTTACTTTCTTTCTTTACTCTCTCCCCTTAGCTTTTTCTTACTGTTGGAACTTCCCATTCCCAAATTTTCTTTCTTCCTTAGTCACAGTCCTAACCCAAAAGAAGTAGGAAACCTCACATGTAAGAATGGCGCTTACAAGTGACACTTTCAAAGACGATATGGGGACGTTTTCGTATCATAAAAGGAAGCCGGGGAGCCGGGACATTTAAAACTGAATGTGTTAGCCAGGACATGATGTTAGTATGTTCCTTATTCATTCAACGAGGCTTACCTACATCAATCTCTTAGAAAGCCAGTGTGATCAAACATATATAAACAACAATATAAATAGAATATAGTGTTGGAATTAAACAGCATTGCAGGAGATTTTGTATTAACACATGATAAAGCTGTAGTATGAAAAATCAATTGTAGAGTGAAAATTGGCTTTTAAAACCTGAGAAACACAATTAAAGTGGGTTGATAACACATGCTGAATGAGCCTGCTAGAATTTCAGGTCATACTTTTAAATACTCAGTATATATTTTCATTAATTTCTTTAAATGTTGGGGGAACCTTTCATTTCAATTCACTTAGATGAATACATAGACTATTATAGGATCATACCTTTAGAGCTGGAAGGTACTTCACAACTCGTCTAGTTCAATCCCTTAATTTTGCACATGTCCAGAAAGGTTGTGACTTGGGGTTCCCACAAATCCCACAAATGATAACAGTTGATACTGAATATTAGGATAACTAGTTGTCATACACATATAAAAGCACAGAGGTTTGCATGTCTCTCTTAACTGCTGAAGATAAAAACAATTATGCCATTAAATCGCATTTCAAATTCTTTAAACTTTTAGATCAAAATTCAACATTTTTCTCTGAATGTTGTATCATTAATCATTTAATATTCACCATTTCCTAAATTTGTTTAATTTTTAGAGTTCCTCACTTTAGGAAGATATGGTAGTGTATATTAATTCATCTTTGCATGGAAAAAACTTCCTTGTACTTCTACACTGGTATCCTTTCAAGAGAAGACTTTTTCCTTCCATGTTAATTTTATTCAGTCTTACTTTTTTCCTAAATGCTTTGAACATTGATCCAGGGGTTTAAGATACATGAAGCCCTTCTACTTCCCCTCTTTGCTTTCTGTTTGATAGGTTAACTTTTCATGATCTTAGACAATGCCCTGCTGGTATATTCTTCTCACTGGTTCCCAAACTCAATCTGGAACCTCAGATTTAACAAGCACTATCTTAATCTCTCTCCCATCCCACCCCCTCTCTTCTTCCCCTGTGGTCTGCTTTTTTCATACACAAGAGATGAATTACTTTGGGGATCTAATTGGCCTTGTTTCTGCAATGTTTTTTAAAAAGGAAGAGGTGCCAGTGTAAAAGCCTGTCTCAACATGGGTGGTCAGGGCTGAGGCTGCCCCCAATTTGCCTCATTGCTGATGCATGTGAGTGCTACATTCCCAGCGATAATGTTGTTCTTAATCAATCTGCCCTTATTTACATTTGTAAGCATTGTTGGCTTTAATATGCATGCCCTGTGCTTGTAACTGCTGCTCGACACCAGGTTTTGTTAACTTCAACTAATCACAAGGGTCCCACAGACCTGATATGGAGCTGGTTTGGATGAACAAGCCTGGTAAGGTGTCTATTGGTGAGAGTCTTTTAATTGCCTTCATTCTTTAAGCTTCCCTTATACATTTATCAAACACATGATCATTTGAGACTTTGTGGACTAGCAGACTATATGAAGGAACATCTGATTTACCTCCTTTAATATTCTTTTTAAACCATATTCCAATACATGGATTACCTTTTCTTTCACTGTGGTCCAAAGACTTAAAACAATCCAGTCCTCTAGCTCTCTACTCATATTCTGTGAATTATTAAGACTATCTCCTTGTGTTCCATTCCCCCTTACTCTGCTCCGCACTTTAACTTCCCATGGCCTACAATACAGCTCTGAAATCTACATTTGATTATCCAAATGCAATATGACATGGACAAAACCCATCTGGCTCCTATGTTTAAATATTACAGAGGGAAGTAAAACAAGATAAAGCTAAATCAAAAGATAGAATAGAGTATGGCTATGAACAAAAGGAATGACATTCCAATTATCTTTTGGAATGTTGTTCACTCATCACTACTTCCTCAAATGTTCAATGTAATCCTTGGACTTCAATATTTGATAAAATTATATTTGTGTGATATCATAAGATATCATTTGTACAATGCCATCCATGCAAACATCACATAAATAAGTAGGCCTATGCATTTATCTTATAATTCACAATTTTCAACATGCATTCATTTTGTTTAATTTCAACCTAATAAAATGCAATAGTAACAACTTGCTTTTTTATACTGCATTTACTTTTCATTAGTACAAAGAACTTTTTTTTGACATAGCACACTAAATCCTTATAATATTGCTGTCAGAAGGGGAGTAATAATATCATTTCTATTTATTATGGTAAAATTGAAATACAAATGTCCAATGAGTTGCCAAAGGACATAAAATTGAGTTTAGGCTGTGAGACATTGCAAACGGATCCCAGGAGTCTTCACAATTTAGTGTTCCACCGTTCCTTGCACTTTCTTGCTCCTTAACAATGCCATATTATTTCCTTATAAATGTCTGTGTATTTCCTTATAAGTTATCTTTAAGGAATTGAAAAGTAAAGCCCAGAGACAGAAATTTAGACAGTATGATTCCTTAAAGTTTCAGGGTTGAGAAAAGAAAGTATTCAGCTGCAATAGAATCTCAAGACACTGGGCTTGACCTCCTCCCTCCCCCACCTCTCTTTCCCTCTCTCTCTTCCTCCACTTACCCCCTCCCCTTCTCTCCTTGCTCCGGGATGTAAGAAAGGGAACAGCTCGACCCAACTTGTCAAAATAATGCTGCTAATTACCCCTGATCTCCTTTAATGGGAAGCTGCCCCAAACTCTACAAAGAAGAAAAAGAGAGATCTACAGTACAAACTCAGGAACACTGGCATTTATGGAGCTAACAGAAAGGGGTGGGAGTGGGGTAGGGGGGTAAAGAAATGTCCCACTAGCACCCCAAATATCTCCATATTCATCATACCAAGGTCATTAGTGAAGGCACCCCAAACATTAAACTGCAGTGAGAATTATACTTCCTGCAATAGCCACAATTGCAGGGAATTCAAGACTGCTGAAGATCTCACCAGTTGCTGCTGTAAGAATTATCCAACAAATCAGTTTTGAATAAAGCACAGAAATAATTGTAGTATGGATGTTTTTCCCTTGCTGAATATCTTTCTGACTTCATTATTTTGATATAGAGTCATTATTGACTGCAACCAGAACAGTATCTCTATAGATACAGATACTGAAGTTTATATATATGTGTAGATGCTTATATAAATATCTTCAATCTTTACCTATTTATAGATATGTATGTGTATATACATATAAACACACAAATCTATCTATCTATCTATCTATCTATCTATCTATCTATCTATCTATCTATCTGTCTGTCTGTCTGTCTTCTATCTTTGTATTTGGCAGAAGGCAAACCATTCATTTTCATGATCTCTACAACTGGGTCTTTCATTAAAAAAGAAGCTCTGCTACATGATCCCTTTGACCCACTGCTGCAGCAACAAATTTATTAGAGATATAGGCATGAGAAATGAAAAGGAAGTAAAACAATTCAAGCTTATTGTGTGTCTTTCTTTCATACTGCTAATCCGGTTTACACATCACGCCTACATGTCTCAATAGGGCTTTATACACTGTGGCAGAGGCAGAAGAAAATAAAAGGTGTGTGTGTGTGTGTGTGTGTGTGTGTGTGTGTGTTTCATATGTATGTGAAATAAAGATAAAAGGAAAGATTTTGATTCATTGTCATTTGTCAGTTGCCTATCTACAGGAAATATAAAAAGTAGCTTTTTTCAAATTATCCCCCCGAACTGTTCAGGCTTTTATCAAAATATATTGTCAGATAATAATCTAGTTGCATAAACATAGTAATAGCTTGAAGCAGAAATTATATATACCTTTCATACTGTACTTAAGATCATGTACAAAACCCCAATTAGTCTGAGTACCAAACCTAAAAGTGCCTACTTTGGTTCAGTATTTTAACTTAAAATGATAATGCAATCAAAGGCATTTATAGCTTTGTGGAAAGAAATGTTGTAACAATCAGAACACACCATTGAATATCGCTTGTTTTATAATAATGAATCGAAAGCACCCAGAAATAAATGATAACAACAAAAGATCATGATACTGAAGAATAGTCTTTCTTTATGGAGTCAATTACATGTTGTTACTGAGGCCAAACCCCAAATCACACATAGATACAAACACTAAGCACAGATGGAGATGAGAAAGAACTATTGTAGTGGTTTCAGACTCATTATCCAATTACAACATATTTGGAGTTTCCCATTGTGGGTCTTTCTTATTTATAACTAGGTCTTCCCACCAGGGAAAGGGCAAAAAATGAGAGAAGTACATCTTGAATCCTAGGCTCTATGAAAATAGAGGTCACTGAATGTGATTCCTTAAAGTAAAGCCTACATGATTCTTTTTTGAGTGACACAAATCAAAAAGATGGGAAAGTATCCATTGCAGGGTTTGTTCATGCATAAACCAGATTTCATTTTGAAAAAAGGAGAACTTAAGGAAAAATTCATCTCTCATTCACTAGTTCATTCTCATTCACTAGTTGGAAGGGTCCTGAGGTTGGAATTTCTATTGACCTTCCCTGTCAGTACAGAAAACTTCTTTGATTCACAAGTCAATAGGTGCATGCCAAGATTAACACCTTGAATGATTTAGACACACTCATTATCAGACTATCCTGACAAACATGAAAGACAACCACAACACATCTATCTTTCCCATTATGTGGCCTGCATAAACCTATAAGTATTAGGTTGCATCCTAGGAGAGAAGGCATATTTTAACTTTTTTCCCCTCTTTTTTTTTTTTTTTTTTTGTTTGTTTTCCTTCTCCCCAAAGTACAAAAAATCCCACTTCTTCTCCCCCTCTCCCAACTCCAATCATGCAAATGTCTTCAAATAAAATTCACAATGATTTAGTTTTCAAGTTTGGTAAAATTAATCTGTTGCACTAGTTAATCCCTCATACTCTAAACGCTACTCTGGCATTTGGCCTTTTCCCCTGTGTTTCAGTGGGTGGTAGGAAAGGTGTGTCAGTGTCTGTCTGGGAAGGGAGGAGAGGGGAGGGGGAAAGGAAGTATGTACTCAACCTTTTGAAAACACTGTTGGATCCTTTATTTCCACTCTAGGTGATGCCCCCTAAGGGAGGTGGAGTTGGAAGGGGAAAAAAAGGTAAGAATGTGTTCTCTAAACTGTGGCAATTAGAGATTATTTTTCCCTTCCTTTCCTCCTCCTCCTCCTCCTCTTTAACACCCACTCTTCTTCCTATTCCCCTCCCTTTTCTGCTTCCTCCCTCCCCCCCCCCCCCTTTTTTTTGGTCATCTTTTTTTCTTCCTCTCTACTCCAGTCCGTCTCCCTCTTGGTCTCCGGTCTCCATACCCCTTCCTCAGTTCCTGTAAACAACTTTCTTCACAGTCTCAAATCAGGAGCCAGGACCGAAGGGGGCTGATTAGCGGAAGCCAGGATAGAGACCCTTCCAGGCGTAAAAATGGGATAGGAGAAGAGCTACTCGGAGAGAAATGCCTGTGATAAGTCGCATTACCAAACCCTTGTTCGAGCCCAGAGGGAAGACCAAGGGGGAGGGAGGAAGGGAGGGAAACATTTAAATTAAAAAAAAAAAAAAAAAAAAAAAAAGTTGGACTAGACTGGTCGCTACGGAGGTTCCATGGGACTTTGAGCTCCCCCCTCCTATTTCACCCCCTCCCTCCGCCAATACACACCGCCGGCCCCCTTCAGGGAGCGCTGGTTTCTCTGGGAGGAATGGACCAAGCTGTGCCACCCGTTTGATTTGCCTGAGGGGAGCAAGCATGAACCCCAACACCTCTCACCCATAGGTCTCCCTCGTAGCCCTACCGGCGACTTCAGGTATAAACGCTTAAAGATAATTGCTAGCAAGAAATCTCTCTGTAAAGGCTGGGGATAGGATGGATTTTTAAAGTTAAATCTTTCACTCACCATCTCCATTAAGGAGCCCCTTTCCAAGAATTGGGGAATCTGGAGCCGTTTCTGCTACTTCTTTTGCTGGTAAGTAGCTGGGGGGTGGGTTTAAGTACGGGTTATGAGGGGAATTTTGACTTCACATCAATTTATTTTCCTTTCTTCTTTCTCCTGTATCCCCTCTTTCTTCTTCTTCTAATTCTTCTTCTTCTTCTTCTTCTTCTTCTTCTTCTTCTTCTTCTTCTTCTTCTTCTTCTTCTTCTTCTTCTTCTTCTTCTTCTTCTTCTTCTTCTTCTTCTTCTTCTTCTTCTTCTTCTTCTTCTTCTTCTTCTTCTTCTTCTTCTTCTTCTTCTTCTTCTTCTTCTTCTTCTTCTTCTTCTTCCTTCCTTTCTTCCTTTCTTCCTTCCTTTTTTCTTTTTTTTCTTTCTTTACCTTCTCCTTCTTCTTCACAAAAGGAACTGAAAGTGTAAAAAAATAATCCTGCTAGGTTGCAGGCATTCTGCAGAGTGCTGCTAGGGTTCACAATTACATGCCTGTTTCTATTAAGCAGCTTCATCGTTCTCTATGTGGGTGGTCTGCCTCTCAATAGGCAGGACCTGTCAGGGTCACGTGATGGATCCGAAAACTTTACCCCTTTACAATAAACTCAAGGAAAGCAAAGTAAACTAAAGTAACGTGCTATCAGCACAGCCCTCCTGGGTAAACAGGAGGCACAGCTTCCCTCCCTTGCCTTCCTGGGTTTAGCCCAGCCTAACCAATCTTTTCTCTTCTGGAACCTACAGTGCCTGCTGATCCCTCTCAAGTCTGCAGAAGACAAAAAGGAATGTGGGACTGGAGTTCCCCTCTTCCTCTTTTCTTTTCCCATCTTCCCTTCCCCCATTGCAAAAATATTACATAGCATTTAGTCCCCTTTTCTGGGGTTTGGGAGGAACAGGAATTTTTTTTTCTTTGCAATAATATCCGTCACCTGGATTTCTGTATGGGATAAATGGCTGGGAAACAGATCAAAAAAATATCAAAAAGAGATACAGATATCTAGTGAAGGTAGAGGAAAGATGAACAGTTTAATTTTTCAGTATTGCAAGATTTATATTCATCAGATGATAAAATCATAGAGTTAAAGCTGGAAGGGGTTTTAGAGGACATCTAGTCAATCACTAAATTTTACTGATGGGGAAACTGAGACCCAGAGATGTTAAATTACTTGCCCAACTTCATACAGCCAGCCTGTGTTAAAACTTGGAATTCCAGTTTTCTGTCTTCAATCTAGCACACTTTCCTTGTATGATGCTAGCTCTCATGTTGACTTCCGTCATTTTTTCTGGGGCTTATTAGGAAGTTACTTGCTTTAGGAAGTCTCACAGTGGAGTTCCTCGGAAACTAGGATTATTAATTAGCCCTGGTGAGAATCACCTAAAAGAGAGTTTAGCACATATGTGCTAAGTATAATTGAGATGAGTTTGGCACAAACAATGAGAATGCCAAAAATATTTTTGCCTAATATTACTTTTATGCTTTGTGATATGTCACACAAATATTCCTTCCAACAATACCATTTTAAATCAGTCACAATTTAATAGAGGTTAAGTGAATAGCTGATAGTTATTCCCTAAAAACAAGCAAGTTTCTTCCAACTTTGTCACCTTATAGAATTTAATGATGTAGAAGTGACCCAGAAAAATCTGTTCGACATTTTATAAAGAATAATGAGGGAGGACATACTATAGAGTATACTTGAAGTTGCCTTATTGGAATACTTTTTCTGCTTTATGTTTTCTTTACTGACTGACTGACTGAACATTGTTCTTTGGATGGACAAGTCTAGGCTTGAAGACAACTTTATGAATTCAAGAAATCCAGAGGCGCTAGGCTGGTGGCAAGGGAAACTATGCCAAATAGAGGACAGTAATCAACAAGATTCAAGCTTGGCTTCTTTACCAGCAAAAGTGTTCCAAGAATTGTTTGGACAGTGCAAAGCCAAAGTGAACTGCAAAATGCCTAAATAGTTATTCTGAATACAGCTTTATGTTCTGATGAGGCTTGAGTATTACTTACTCAACAAATCATGACATACTTATAAGTTAAGTTATTGAATCTTTTCTTAAATCATTTTGTGACTGTGTTTTTTTAATATTTGATATATCTTTTGTGTCTAGGCACATTTTATCTGTCTCATACCTGATTCATTCTGAATTCCTTTTTACTTTCCCCTCTTCTGGGGAAACTGTAGATATTAGCCATAATCTAAAAATAAATTTGTCCCAGGCCCGGTAGGTAGGAATTTAATGAGCCATAGTATAAGAACTTGGAGCCTTGTCTATCTATTACCTTCCCCCCACACACTTTTAGAGGCTTGGATCCCTAGAATTGAACCCAGTCCAAATTGCATACATGGGCATAGAACAGAGAGCAATGCCAAAACCTAGTTATTGTGGGCCAAGCAGCAGGACTAAGACTAGGCTACCCAAACTATCATTTTAGATTATTTTGTTTTGTTTTACTAACAAGTCTTCACAAATAGTGAGCTGTGCTTTAAAAATACATTATTATTTAAGTGTAAATTATGGGTAAATTAAGTAAAGTTTTAATGATAAAATTAAATAATCTTTAAATAGAGACTAGCATTTCCATATCAAAAATATGGACTGAAAAGCTGGAGTTTATATTGTCCCCACTATCATATATTAATTGATTTAGAGTCATCTGCATTACCAAAATATTAATCTTAGTGAATCATTAAATCAATCCTTTTAATGTCATGTAGCCATATAAGTTATACCCTTCAAGGAAATAATTTCATATCATTTGGTTTTCATTAATATCTGAGATATTTCAATGAATATCTCAATGAATGAGTAAATATCTCATAGGTGTAGGATCAGATTAGTTTTAACAATTGTGGAAACATGAATGTTTTCCTTCAATAAATATTTCTTTTTCTGTATTCCAGTTCACATCAAAGAATCTGCTTCATGCTTTGGTGTAAACAAGATGAAAGTAGTATAAATAAAGGAAATACATCTCAGAATAAGGTGGTCCAGGATACAAACTAAAAGAATAATGAATAAGAAAAACAGCTCTGGCTAATAAAGTTATTTGAGCAAGTGGTGTTAGGTTTAATGGAAAACTTTCCCCAAAACCTTTGGAATGTAACTTTTGCCTAAGTAAAGTGAGGAAGTGATAGTCATTCGGTGAATTAGACTGCTACTGATTTACACCAGATGGACCCAAATGTACCCTAGTTTTTGGCCTCATGAGTCTTTTTTTCTTCTGTCTCTTCTTCATTTTTGATAATGTCAAGTAAAGTCAACTCAATAAGTGTTTATTAAGTATTTCTTGCGTGCTGGGCACTGTGCAACAAAATCAGTCCTGACCCTTAAGTAGTTCACACTCTAATAAGGGTGACAATATTCAAAGAATTCTATTCATGCAGGTTTGTGAGTTAAACTAGAGATAATCTATGGTACAGTGGATAGCATACTGGGCCTGGAGTCAGGAAGACCAAAGACTTTTTTTTTTTTTTTTGCTGAAGGGTTAAGTGACTTGCCCTGGGTCACACAGCTAAGTGTTAAGTATCTGAGGCCAGATTTGAAATCAGGTCCTCTTGACTTCAGGGCTGGTGTTCTATCCACTGCACCAATTAGCTGATTCTCCTTCAGACACTTTTAATAGCTTCCTGAATAAAACTGAAGAAGAAAATGGCAAACCATTCCAGTATCTTTTCCACGAAAATCCCATAGACAGTTAGTCTACAGGGTTATAAAGAATTGAACACAACTGAATAACAACAATCTCACAGGGAAGGCACTCGCACTAAACTGGACTGAGAAAGGCCTCTTATAGTGGATGGGATTTTTAGTTGAGACTTGAAGGAAGCCAGGGATGGTAAGAAGTAGAGATAAAAGGGTAGGATGAAGAAGAACATTCCATGTATGGTGGAAAGTCAGTGAAAATGTGAAAATCTGGGAGGAACATCTTATTCAAGCAATCATAAAAGGGCAGTGTCACTGAATTTTAGAGAACGTTGAGTGTTAAGAAGACTGTAAAGGTACAAGGAGGACAATTTATGAAGGATTTTAAAAGACAGGATTTTATATTTGATAAATAAGGGTGTAGAGGGGTTGTGTGTGTGTATGTGGGTGTATGAGAGACAGAGAGAGACAGAGACACGGGGTGGGGGAAGAGAGAGAGAGAGACAGACAGACAGACATGGGGGGGGAAGAGAGAGAGAGAGAGAGAGAGAGAGAGAGAGAAAGAGAGAGAGAGAGAGAGAGAGAGAGAGAGAGAGAGAGAGACCAAATGACACAGAAAATGAACAAGAGAGATTTAGATTTACCATTTAGGACAATCACTTTAGCAGCAGAGTAAAGGATGAATTGGAGTGGGGAAACAATTGAGGTAGTGATAAAAGGCTACTGCAATATTCTAGGTATAAGGGGATGTGTATTAGGGGTGGGTTTAATATTAATAATATTCTGTTGGTTCAGGTTCTGTTTTGGGATGAAAAGAGTGCTTGTAAACCATCAAACAATTAACAAAAAAGTTTAATTTGCCCTAACACAATAAGGAGATGAAACAAGGATAAAATGATACATAGCTATGACAAGATATGGTAATTCAAGTGATATTCAGACACCCAACAAGTTAAAAGAATCCTTTTATCCTCTTGGGTCAACAGAAATAAATGTCAAGAGAAGCAGGGACCAGTCAGATCTTGGGGAAAGAAATTTTTTATTAATAGAAAATTAACCCCTGTTGTAAGGAATAAGGGGAACTCTTGACTTATCACACACTATCCTCATGTTAGCAAGGTCCTAAGGATTTTCTAGAGCATAGTGTAAAAATCAACTAGAAATTGTATTCAAAGATCCCTGCTTACATATATTGACTTAGAAAACCATATATCAACATTTTCTGTGTTTTGTTGTATTTTTATTTATTTTGTTAAATGTTTCCCAATTACATTTTAATCTAGTTTGAAGATTTGAAATGTTGTAGGTAGGGCTGTATGTTTGACATCTTTGTTTTTGAGGACCTCCTACCATTTAAATGCTTGCAAAGCTTTTACTGGACAATCATCCTGATGCAGGTAATACTAAAGGGAAAAATAAAAATAAACAGTTCTGTCTCACCTGAAAAGTTGTTGTTTATACTTTGTTTTCAAAGAGAACCAATGATATCAAAGGGTGATGTCTTGACTCATCTATGTGAATTGGATTTAAGTGAGGCAAAGTTGTATGAAGTTTTCAGCCTCATAGTTTCTTCCAGAGGTATCAAAATTCAGTGGCAAAACAAAAGTCAGGATAACTAGCGATTATCTGAGATCCAGTAGATGATCTTGTTCATCAAATGTATCTGACCAAGATCTAAGTGTTCCACAATGTCTACTTCATCCAGCCTTCATAGCTATTTGGAACCAATTGTTCTGAGAATTCCACTGGGGGAAGTCTTCACATCGTTGATGTAGATAACTCCCTAACTCAATGACAAGTTTGTAGCCCCTCAGTTACCCTCAATCTGGTTTAGCCTCTATGGGGAGACAGTTTACTGGATTGTAATCACTGAACATGTTTCAGCTTCTTGGAACTTCAGGTAACAGTGAAGTGCCAAGTGAACACTAAAGTTAGATGAACATCCCTGAAAAGGACTCATACCCCCACACAGAGATACTAGTGTTCCTTGACCTAATCACCTAAAAAATAATCATAAATAAAAAGAAAAAAAATGTTGGCCAAAGTCAGAAATCCTAAGCTTTTTATTAGCCCTATGGTTGGACTGTCTTAAATGTCAATGCTCTGAGTCATGTAGTAGGTGATGACACAACTTTTCCATTCTCAGTGGTTTTCCTGATATAAGGTGGTAATAATGCATCTATGAGCTAGAGGAGCACTAGAAATATCAAGGATATAGCACAGATAATGACATGTCAAGGACCGTCAACAATTCTTCATGTGTCAGGGTTATCTGTAGTAAAGTGGCTATGAGATCATAATAAAACCAAATGAGATAATGTTTAATAACCCTTGACATAGTAACTATTACATAGTAGGCACTTAACAAATGCTTGTTCCCTTCCAATTTCTTTCATAAGCCTCTTGCATGCAAGTTGGCTCAGGACCTACCTTAATACCCAATATTGCCACCAACTTAGTGTTCTATGAATCGGCCACAAAACTCTCTTCTCTCAGAGAAGTATATCAAGGGAATGACATAGACTCTTTGCCATCTTAGAGACCTGGGACTTCCTTCTCCCATGGACACTGAATAAGGAGGAATCTCACCCCTATCTAGGGAATAAGAATATAAAGAAGTCAGCTAGGGGATTCTCATTCTTCCAAGGATGTACATTTTCCCTTTGCTATTTAGAGTTCAAGACACCTGGCCTCAATATCATTCCTGGTCACCCCAGACCTTTTGGGAAGTTTTCCAAGCTATTACTGAAGAAAGGAATTCTGCTGATTGAGCAGGATCTGAGCTATTTCTCCAGGATGTACAGAGCCATATGAAGGATTACGGTCTTTGAGGTCAAGTCAATTCTGTGCTGGGGAAGGAATAAAAAAGGATCTATTAGAATTATGTCCCAAAATAGTCCATTTTTATCAGGTAAGTAATCCTGGAAACCAGATCCCAGAAACCACCAGGCTTCAGAGCACATTGCCTTCCTAGGCTGGTATTGATTTATCACAGATTTATCACAAAGAGTGCTATTTGGCTAACTGGAGATGGGTTTCTAACTTATTTTTTCAAACCTTGACTAAGTGAGCTGGATCTTGAACTTTCTAAGGGTTTATTTCCCTCTCCTTATATATGTTCTAGGGATTCGGTTACTTTGGTCTCATCTGATCTGGTCAACACTTTGTCATCAATGTAGTGATTTATATCAATGCCCTCATGAAGGAAGGGCTCTTTCAGGTCTCTACTTATTATAATGAGGCAGCATGAAGGAAGGTTTAAGTAGCCCTGGAGAATGATGATGAAGGTCTACTGTACTCCTTCCCAGATGAAATAAAACAATCCTGGCTAATCTCAGTCATAGAAATAGAGCAAAAAACACATATTAGGTCAATAGCCTTATGACATTCATCCTGCGACTGGACAACCTTCGTTATAACATTGTTGAGCTCAGGAACAGTTTTTGTGATGGTCCTGATAAATTGGTTCAGTTCTCTATAGTTCACAATAAGTGGTCAGGTGCTATCTTTCTTATAGACATTACAAGAGGGTTTTCTTAAGGGCACTTGGTACAACAAAATACTCTAAGTTCTTTCATTTCCTTATTAGTGAAGAAACAACTTTCTTCCCTCCCTGGACACCTTGGATTATTTTGTGTTAACTACATGGGATAATTCAGGTAATTCTAAGGATTTCTATTTGGTCTTATCTACAATAACATGCATAGAATTGCTGAAGAGGCCTATACACCTACACATGGGCTCTATTTTATCTCTTCCTTCTGTGATTTGCAGTTTGTAGGGCTTCTCCAAACGGGGCAAAGATTTTAGAGAATTTTTTCAAGCTTAATTGAGCTTGAAATGCCCTTTATGCCCTGGTACTGAATTACTTTTTCTTCTTTTTTTAATTAAATTTTTTATTTTCAAAACATGTGCATAGATAATTTTCAATATTCACCCTTACAAAACCTTATTTTCCAAATTTTTTCTCCCTCCCTTTCTCCCACATCCTAAACAGCAATCCAATATAAGTTAAACATGTACAATTCTATACATATTTCCACAATTATCATGCTAGCGCTGAATTTCTTTATACAGCTTAACTAACACTCTTAAAGTCTGGCCATCAACTGTTTTCTTTTCTTTTCTTTCTTTTTTTTTTTCTGAGGCTGGGGTTAAGTGACTTGCCCAGGGTCACACAGCTAGGAAGTGTTAAGTGTCTGAGACCAGATTCGGGTCCTCCTGAATTCAAGGCTGGTGCTCTATCCACTTCGCCACCTAACTGCCCTCTAACTGTTTTCTTTTCAGCTCCATGTGTCAAGAGAAACATGCAAAGCTTTCTCTAGGAGATGATGTCATTGTCTTCTTCTCACCAAGGAGGTACCAGATACTTTGACTTCTGTCTCTGTATCCAGAATCTGGATGACTGGGAAGATGATAATATCTTTGACATCAAAAGGAAAATTTGGAAGAGAGGAGAATTTGTGGATAGGGAATATAATGAGCTCAGTTTGGGATACCATTTTGTGTTGAAGATGTTTAAGGGTTATTCAGTTTGAAGTGTCCAGTTGGCAATTGAAGATGGGAGACTATAGGTCAAGAAAAGAGATTAGATTTGAATAAATAAATCTGAATAATTAAAGCAATGAGAGCGAATGAGATCACCAAGTGAAAGAACATGTAGCAGGACTAGAAGAAAATATAGTACAGACCCCTGGGAACACCTATAGTTAGTTAGTGGGCATGACTACAAAGGAAGATTCTACAAAGGAGATTGTGAAGAAGCAATCAAAAGAAGAAAGTGAAAAGAAGAGAGCAGAGTAATAAAAACAGGAAAAAGTGAGTATCAAGGAGAAAAAAGTGAACAACAATGTCAAAGACTGCAGAAAGGTAAAAAACAATGAGAATAGAGGAACAAGCCATTAAACTGGGCAATTAAGAAATCATTAGTAACTTTGGAACGAGAAGTTTCACTGATCAATGGCTGTCCCAGATGTTTGGAACTCTCTCCCTCCTCATTTCTGCCTTCTGTCTTCCTTTATGTCTTAGATAAAATCCCATTTTCTACAAGAATCCTTTCTCAATAACCTTGATCCTAGTGCCTTCCTTCGCTGTTCCCTCCAACATATCCTTTTTTATCTTGTTACTACATAGTTGTTTCTATGTTGTCTTCTTCATTAAACCGAGCTCCTCAAGAGCAGGGATTGTCTTTTGCCTTTGGTCATATCTCCTGCACTTGGCACAGTGTCTAGCAAACAGTAGATACTTAATAAATACTTGTTGCCTGACTAAAGTTACTAAAGAGTGAAAGAAGTGGAGACTCAATTATAGTTGGATTTTAGCTATAAAAGAAAGAATAAATATGGGAGACATATGGCTAATGAAAACTGGTAGTTTTTTTTTTTTTTTTGAATGGGGAGACTTGAATGTGTTTAAAAGAACAGAGAGGCATCTGGGTGATAATAAAAGACTGAAAATTAGTAAGAGCAAGGATGATAAAGAAGGAAGACTCCTGAGAAGAATGGATGGTATGTGATCATATGTGTATGTGTAAAGAAGGTTGCTTTAGAAAGGAGAAGATTCACCTCTGCATGTAAATGGCCTAAAGAAAATGGTAGGTATAGACAGGTGGAGGAAAAAGGAAATTTGGTGGAATTGCCTGTTTTTTTTTTTTTTTTCAGAAACATCAAGAAAGGATCTCAGCTCTGAGTGTGTGTGTGTGTGTGTGTGTGTGTGTGTGTGTGTGTGTGTGTGCATGTTGTGTAGAGGGTACAATGGGAGGTTTGAAGAGGAATAAAAAAGTCACTATAGCAAGTGAAATAGTAAATAAACTGGAGGGTTCAAAAGATTGCCTTGATGAAATATACTACAGTGGATAGAGTACTGGGACATGAATTCAAAACCAGCTTTGGACATGGTGATCCTGGACAAATCATTTGACATCTGTTTGCTTCAGTTTCCTCATCTATAATAATATATGGCATAATAATATTGTCTACATTCAAAGGTCATAGTAAGGATCATGAGATAATACTTGTGAAATAAGATAAGAGTATAGCCAGTTCATGTATTATGGTCCAGAACTGATGAGTGGAGTGACTGGAAGTCAAAGTTAATATGTAGAATAAAGTAATGGTTTTAAAGCAGAGGGAAATCTGGAATGATGATAGATGATCACAGATAAAAGAATTTCAGAATTCATGAAACAGAAACATAAATTTGTCAAATGTACTGATATCTTTGTAACAGAAGGAAGTGATAGAGTAGGCCATGGAAAATGAACTTGAATTTTGGTGTTTGAGAGAGCAACAATATGGATGTTGACATTTCCTATTATTAGGACAGGAGTTGAAGAAAAAGGACCACAAGCCAGATAGTGAAGTCATTGAGGAAGGAATAAAAGGAGAGTGTCCTGGAAGTGATAGATTATAGCTACTAGTATCTTGATTGAAAAATTTGGATTCTAGATTCTTCTTCTTCTTCTTCTTCTCCTCCTCCTCCTCCTCCTCCTCCCCTCCTCTTCTGCCTCTTCTTCTCCTCCTTCTTTTCTTGTTTTCTTTTTTTCTTCCTCTTCTTCTTGTTCTCCTTCTCCTTCTTCTTTGGTTTTCTTCTTCCTCCTCCTCCTTTTCCTCCTTCTCCTCCTTCTTTCTCTCTCTCTCCTTCTTACTATTTATTTTTATTCTGACTTGTTCTGATTTTCTACAATTTCCAGTGATTGTGGAGAGAAGAATTGGATGATAATGCTTTATAATGAAGAAGGATTAGAGACCACTGTGTATCTTATCACTTAATTACATTTTATGTAACTCTACAGAAGCAATGTTCCAACCGTGAGCCACCTGGGATGTAGGTTTTTTTAAAAAAATAATTAATAAGTTGGGGTATTGGAGATTATATAATGGCATAAGGGTCATATGATAAGACACAGAGCATTGTAGGAATCTGATCAATTAAAAAGACATCCAATATAAAAGATACCTTGCTAATACTAGTGATTCTCTTTTCAGTGTCTCTTACCCACCCCTCAAACTGGTTCTTTAGAAGTTCAATCACTTTGTAAACTTCTCTTTTCTGTCCTAGATACTATTGACGATTTAAACAAGGAATAAGATCTGAACAATTTTATGAGGTAAGTGAAATTTGTTTTCATTGGTCCATCATTTCTTTTATAGTACCCCTTCTTTGGATGTCATTGTTCCATTTTATGGAATTTTCTCTCCATCAAGCTTCTTTCACCATTTCTTGGACTATCTTATTTTCAAAGAAGTTGGTTCTAGGATTAGTGAGGACTAATCTGATAAGGGAATTTCTTTTACTATGTTAATATATTATAGCTCAACATAGCTCCTTTGTGCATTGTCTTTAAAAAATAACTCTAATATTGTTGATTTAAGACATTAGAAAAACCTTCTGTAAATTTAGTATTGTACTTTATTGGTGTCTATCTACTCAATCTATGAATAAACCCCACCCTGTTTTTAGTTGAGTTATTTTGTAACTTTTTGAAACAAAGTTGTCCTTGTGCAGACACAAATTTATATATTCAGTTCTATTTTACCTGCTTCTTTCCTTACTTTAATCAAAATCTGGCTCTTAATCCTTCTTTTCTCTTCTATCCTGCCCCCTTTCACTAATTTAAATCTTTTCAGTCGGATAATTGCAGGTTCAGAAAAAAGGTATATATGTCTCATCAGGCCTACTCCTGTACTTATTCCATGGTACATGTCCATGGATGCACCATCTTTACCTAAGGCATGACAATTGTAGAAGGGAAAGACTCACTTTAACTTAATGAAAAGGACTTTGCCTTTTCTCACTCCCAATTCTGATTACAAATTACAACCCCACAGAAATAATTGTTTGGAGGACTTGGTCAACTATGAAAGTCCCCTTGTTCTTTGAATAATAATTTTTATCTTTTAGAAAAATGACTAGCCATCTTGAAAAATGAACTTACCTGTACTTCAATTTTCTTAGTTATAAGGTGAAATATTTAAGCTAGATAATTTCTAAGATATTTTTCCTCTCTAAAATTGCACAGCAAAATCTAAATTGTAGAATTAGATCACTGCAGAAAGAAATAAAGAGTTGTATATAAAGATGATTATTTTAATGAGGAATTAAGGCACCAAATGAATCATTGAAGAATCACAGCATTGAAATTGGAAAGGATTTCAGATACCCTCCCCCATCTTAATCTTTATTTATTTATTTTTGGTGCCAAAGATTCATTTGTCAGTTTAGTGAAGCTTATGGACTCTTTCTTAGAATAATGTTTTAAAAGATGTAAGATTGACTACCATGTTCCTCACTGTCTGGAACGTCTGGTAGATTAGGTTTCACCCCACTCTCACTCATAATTCTATTGTCCTCTTAAAAGAGTTTAGAGATATATGTGAATAGGTTCTAAAAATGACTTTAGTAACCACCAATGGTGTTTCCTCAAATTAAGAGTGAATCCCTTGTACCCCAGCTACATTTAGGCATTAAGAGCAAAATTAACTTTTACAAAGGAATGTTTACTTCAAAAGATATAATCCAAAATATACAAATTTGCTTCTCAATATTTGAGGCTTAATTCCTATCAATTCACCCCTTCCCCAACACCATCTTAGTCTTTGGGAAGGAGAAGATTAGGTATTTGGTTTCTAGAAAGCACTGATCTAAATTACAAGTTCAAAACCCACCATGGACAAGAGTTCTAGGTACTCCGGCTTCTCCAAGTTTTACTGTTTGGCTGCAGCATCCCTCTTGGAATTTTGTCTCTAAGATTGCCATGACTTGAACTCGTAGATGTGGTGTATCTGTAACTGAAACTGAGGAACAACAATGGAAAGCAGAAGTGAACACTAAAACTCCAAGGCCTATTTCTCAGCTGGGATGGAAGTAACGGGAAGATCCTTCCCTTCTCAGTGATTTACTTCATGGCATCTGGCTGTAGCCGAAATATTCTAAATTCTAAGCACACTGAACTATGATCTTCATCCTCTAAAGAGCTCAAAACAAAGATTCCCAAACCAGAAAAGTGAGCTCTGCAGAAAGAAGTCACGATCTCAATATTATGTAGTCATTTAATGGATGCTATTCCCATGCCCTCCTGGTAGGGGAAGCATATGCATCCATTTTAGGCAATCTGGACATGCTCCAGAGCCTTCCCAGAAAACCTCCATGTTAGGTGATCAGCAAGCTGATTAGACAAACTGATGTTATAAATGCATAAAAAAGAAAATATAGAATTATAAAGGAACAAGTTATATTGAAATATTTTAAAAATTCAAATATATACACTCTTGTTAAAAAATCCTGACCTAATTCATTTTGTCCCTGATTAAAATTCCCTCTTTAATACCCCTGATATGGGAGTATATATCTTTTTCTTAAAGTTCATCAGTGATGAGGAATTCATTAACACAAAAGGTAGTCTACTCTAGCAGAGGTCTAATTATTAGAAAATTTTCATTTGCATTCATTCTAAACCTTCAATTGACATAAAAGCTCTTGAGAGAATCTATCCTTATACTAAGATGTATATTAAAATGTATTGTAAAAAGCAGTAAAAATTTAGAAAAAAAAGAGGAAAAACAGAATGGTAGAATAATACTTAGTTGGATAGAAAAAAAAAGGTGGTGGTAAGGAGTCTAAAATTTTGAAAAAATAGCTTAAAAATAAAAGAAAGGAGATGCACCTTGGGTGATACAAAACAAAGTTTCAGAGGAAATAGCATGATATAACTGTGGAGTAGAACAGTGACATGCTGGGAAATACAAAAGGCTGAATAATGATCTTAGGCAAGAAGAAAGGAAGTCAAAGTGTCTGTGAAGGAAGAAGAACCTTATGCTGTTGTCCAGTTTTACAACAGATCTGCCCACCAGGATTCTACTAATAGATTTATGGAATTATATATGAATAATATTTTATGAATATGGCATATACAGGGAGATTTTAAATCATAAATAGGTATTTGGAGTAGAATTCTAAGATAATGGGGTAGTGCTTTGAAATAGAAATAGAAAAACACAACACAACAAGCAAGGAAATATTACATTATCTCATGAGAACTAATAGTTTTGAAAACCAAGATGTCAAAGTAGATAACTTTCTGACATAGAAAATTCTACTCTAGAATTTTGAAGTGAAATTTTATATTTTTAAATTTCTCAGAATTTGTAGTCTATTTCTTGCTCTTATTTGCATTGTGCATTAGAGGAAAAAAGATTCATATGCTACCTTTTTTTTTTTTAATGGTATAGAGATGCCCTTCAGTTAAATAGACCAGTATTAAACTCAATAAAAACAGAGATCACTGAACCATAAATAAGGATTCATGTGGGCCACATATTTTTTGTTTTGTTTTGTTTTTCTCCTTTTTTTATTATATAGCTTTTAATTTACAAGATATATGCATGGGTAATTTTACAACATTGACAATTGCCAAACCTTTTGTTCTAATTTTTCCCCTCCTTCCCCCCCACCCCATGGCAGGTTGACTAATACATGTTAAATATGTTAAAGTATAAGTTAAATACAATATATGTATACATGTCCACACAGTTATTTTGCTGTACAAAACGAATTGGGCTTTGAAATAGTGTACAATTAGCCTGTGAAGGAAATTAAAAAATGCAGGCGGACAAAAATAGAGGGATTGGGAATTCTATGTAGTGGTTAATAGTCATCTCCCAGAGTTCTTTCACTGGGTGTAGCTGGTTCAGTTCATTACTGCTTTATTGGAACTGATTTGGTTCATCTCACTGTTGAAGATGGCCACGTCCATCGGAATTGATCATCATATAGTATTGTTGTTAAAGTATATAACGATCTTCTGGTCCTGCTCATTTCACTCAGCATCAGTTCATGTAAGTCTCTCCAGGCCTTTCTGAAATCATCCTGTTGGTCATTTCTTACAGAACAATAATATTTCATAATATTCATATACCACAATTTATTCAGCCATTCTCCAATTGATGGGCATCCACTCAGTTTCCAGTTTCTGGCCACTACAAAGAGGGCTGACACAAACATTCTTGCATATACAGGTCCCTTTCCCTTCTTTAAAATCTCTTTGGGATATAAGGTGGGCCACATATTGACTTAGAAAACCATACATTATTGTTTTCTATGTTTGAGTATATTTTTATTTATTTTGTTAAGTATTTTCCAGTTACATTTTGATTTAATTTGTCCTGCCTTTGAAAGTATTGAGGTCTACATCTTTGATGTAGACTATAATCTATTATTGCCTGTGCTTCCTGTGTGACTGTTATTCATGCCCAAGACAGTGTGGAATAGGAGGAATATCACTGGGTTCAAATCCTGCATTTTGAACAAGATGTTTACCTTCCTTGGGCATCAATTTTATTGAATCTGAAGTAGGATAGTGGATTATATGGCCTATGGTTAGAATTTCTCATTAGAACAGTGATTTACAGTTTTACAACATGATCATGTTTTTTTAGACATCTTAAATTCAACATTGTCCAAAATAGAACTCATTTCCCCATAGAAGTCTTATAAAATATTTTAGATGAGACTTGAAGTAAATCAAGGAGGCCAGGAGGAAGAATTGAGGAAGGAGATAATTCTGAGGAAGGAGATATGAAGGACAAGTGGTGAAAATGCATAGAATTGGGAGATGTGATATCTTAAATGAGGATAGTAAGAAAGGCTTTGTATCCCTGATTTGTAAAGTGTGGAGGGGAGTAAGGTTTAAAAAAGGGTAGAAAGGAAGGAAGGATACAGGTTTTGGAGGGCTTTAAAAATATAAAAGATTTTATATTTAATCCTGGAGGCAAATGGAAAGTTTTGCAGTTTATTGAATCATGATGAAGGTGATATGATGAGACTTGTTTTGAATGGAGGATGGACTTGAGTGGTGAGAAATGAGGCAGGGGGATAACCAGAAGGCAGTTTTAAGAATCTAGTCTTGATGTGATGAAGGCCTGCATTTAAAGCGTCTTGCAGATTTTTCATATCTACCAAGCATCTTTCATTGCTCTTTTAGTGATCTTCAACTTTCATTCTTTGGATATTATGGTATTTCAAGACTCAAAGTCATGTGACATGACCAAAAATGAATATTAGTGTTAAGATATGGCTATTTTAGGATCATTAAAATGAGGTCATTAAAAAACTATACATTTTCCCAAAGATTTTCTTATTTTGTGCAAAATAACAAAATATTACTAATATGAAATATATTCATTCATGATTTTGAGATAATATGGATGGGGAGTACGTTAAAGTTTAGCTTGGCACCATCTGTGAATAAAGAATTTATTAAGCAAATTAAGAGCATATTAAGATTATTGGTAGAATATTTAGATCACTGTAGAGAAGGGACATTGAGCCCTGAACAAGCCTTCTTTGTTTTATGATTTCAGACCCTATAAAGGGTATGTGGAGGGTGAGGCACAAACTGAAACTCTTTGCTGGTTCTGTAATACTTCCAGACATATGAACCTATACTTTTTTTGCCATCTCAGTCTCTAAAAATCCTGTTAAGATTCTGAAGAGACACTTGTTTCGTCTCTTCCTATGAGAATAACACCTTATTTTTTTAATAAAAAAAAACCCTTTAAGTTGTTCAAATAAATTTGTTATTTCTAGATTTCTCTGGACTCTTATATTATTTCAAAGATCCTATTCAGTTCTGATATTTTCTTTAAAAAAATTAGAAATGCTTAAAAGACTTCTATTCCATTAAATATCTTCTCTTTGACTGCTCCCCTCCTTTCTTCCAGGATTATAGTAAGTTTTGCAGGGTTAATTATTTTTGATGGTAAATCTTTACTTTCTGGATTTAACATTATATTTTAAGATTTCCTCTTTTATGATCATAACTCTGATTCATTGGTATTTTAATTCTTCCATTCCATATGTTTGTAGTATTTTTTTCTTTGATGTAAAAGTTCTGAATTTTAGCTATAGCATTCATGGAAGTTTTTCTTTTGGAGTTTCAGGAAATAATGAGTGGATTCCTTCTATCTTTACTTTGTTTTCTAATTGTAATAGAGGCAGGCAGTTTTTATTTATCATTTCTTGAAAGATAGTGATCAGGCTTTTGAAACTGTTTTTAGGGAGTCCAATTATCCTCAAATTTTCTCTTTTGGGCCTGATTTTGAAATAATTTTTATTTTACATTTTCACAATTTTGTCTTCAATCTTTTGATTTGTTGTTATATGTTGTATAACATTTTGTTCTAATTTTCATCTCAAGTCATTGATTTCTGTTCTATTCTCGTTTTTGGACAAGTTTGACCACTTTTTCTTCTAAGTTATTTATTTTTATATTTATTTTTATTTTTATGTCATTTAAAAATCCTTATTTTCTTTTTTTTAGATATTCATGTAGTCCTTGTAGAAAAACAATTTTTCCTTTGAATCTCTGCTTGTACTTGTTATGAAGTTTCTCTGCTTCAAGGCTGGATTTTTTTTGGGGGGGAATCCCTAGATTTACAATGAAAAATAATTTTAAAACTTTTTTTTAACTTTTTCAGTTTACTCATGTCTCCAACCTTAGTATGTAAGTAGGGGTTTTTGTTAGAATAAGTTTCTAGCTTCCTTATTGGAAGGCTTTTAGTGTGCTGATCGGCCTGCCATGGCTATGCTCTGAAACATCAGAGTTCTAGCACTGACTTCCATCTCCCGTTGGATCTTTGAGATTTATTGATGAATTTGTTTGTTGTTGTTGTTTTTAATATTTTATACTATTTTAATGTTATTGATTTTCTTTGTAATCTTACATATTTTACATTATGGATCTTAAAACATAAATCTGGAAGGGTTCAGACTATTAAAGGGGTTTTATGATGTACTACTATTTTTATGGCATCTTTAGACAAGAGTTCTGGGCATCTTGGAGTCCCTGGTCACTTGGTTATTTGGGTCTTCCCAGTTACACTGGTTATTGACCCTTCCCAGAGCATCCTAAATCCTTATCCTGAAGTTTTCCGATTACCTGAAGCTTTTGAACCCTCTGGATCCAAAGGTGGTGAGGGGTGGAGGAGTGATAGAAGGAAAACCTGAACTCTTGCTGCTTTTAGATAAAGTGCTCTGTAGGTTACATATGTCTTTGGCCCATCTTTGGGCTCAGTGGGAGGCTGCCAGTTACTTTTAATAACACAGTAAGCTCTTAGCCTGGCTGGCATTCTTATGTATTACTTCTTTGGGGTTTCAGTTTCTGGACTGTAGTTTGCTATTGGATTTTTGATTATTATTTAGTTTGATGTGAATTTGATGTGAATTTGTTGTGAATTTCAGGTTTTAACTCAAGTAATTATGGGGAAGTAGGGTAACCTGCCTCCTTCATTTGGACAGCTGGAACCTGACTTAAGTTTTGCAAGATATTTTCATCAAGTAAGCTGTAAGACAATACAAGTATTGTTATCCTCATTTTAGAAATGAGGAAGCTAAATCTCAGTGTTTGTGACTTATTCAAGGTCATATAGATAGTAAATCATAGGAATCTATATTTAGGCCTAAAGAAGAACTTTGATGTCACCTATAGACCAATTTTCTTTTTTAATAGTTGAAACTGAGCCAAAAGAAGTGATTTTGCCCAAATTTTTATAGTTAAGTAATACATAGATTTAAACCCTGGACTTCTCACTACCAATCCATCACTCTATCCACTGACCTCAGATATTTACTATGGTCCTGGGAAAGTCTTTTATCTTGTTTGCCTCAGTTTTCTAGTCTGTAAAATGAGCTGGAGAAGGAAATGGCAAACTACTCCAGTATCTTTGCCAAGAAAATTCCAAATGCCGTCCGAAGAGTCAGACATGACTGAAACGACTGCAACAATTGAAAATGAAATCCCAATAACAACAAAATCCACTACACCAAAATAAAGTCAAATTCAAATAGAAATAGATCCCCACTGGCTACCCAATGACTTAGAAAACTGCAAATTAACATTATCTTTGTCTTATTGTATTTTGTTTGTTAAATATTTCCCAATTATATTTTAGTCTGATTCAGGCTTCAAGGCAATGTAGTCTTTTGTACACCTCTCCCGCTATAGTGTCCTGTTTATTAAGACTATGAATAAAGTCAACCCATGGACCTCTTAAGAGCATCATAAATTATTATAATCTAAGTCCTGTTCCCCCTGTGTTTTGAAGGAACCACAAGCATAAGTATATTGATTCACAAAGGATATCAACAGACAATTTTCAGATGAAGAAATTATAACTATTTCTAATCATATGAGAAGATGCTCCAAATCATTACTGATTAGAGAAATGAAAATTAAGACAATTCTGAGATACCACTACACACCTGTCAGATTGGCTAGTATGACAGAAAAAGATAATGATGAATGTTGGAGGGGATGTGGGAAAACTGGGACACTGATACATAGTTAATGGAATTGTGAATGCATTCAACCATTCTAGAGAGCAATTTGGAACTATGTTCAAAGTTATCAAACTGTGCATACCCTTTGATCCAGCAGTGTTACTACTGGGCTTATATCCCAAAGAGATCTAAAAGAAGAGAAAGGGATTCATATGTGGAAAAATCTTTGTGGCAGCCCTTTTTGTAGTGGCAAGAAATTTAAAATTGAATGGATGCCCATCAATTGGAGAATGGCTGAATAAGTTGTGGTATATGAATGTTATAGGATATTATTGTTCTGTAAGAAATGACCAGCAGGATGACTTCAGAAAGGCCTGGAGAGACTTACATGAACTGATGCTGAGTGAAATGAGCAGGACCAGGAGATCGTTATATACTTCAACAACAATACTATATGATGGTCAATTCTGGTGGATGTGGCTCTCTTCAACAATGAGATGAACCAAATCAGTTCCAATTGTTCAATAATGAAGAGAACTTACACTATAAAATTTCTCTTCAATTCTTCAATTCAATCTCTTCAATATTCTCTTCAATAATGAAGAGAAGCTACACCTAGTGAAAGAACTATGGGAAATGATTGTGGACTACAACATAGCATTTCCAGTTCTTATGTTTTTGTCTGCTTGCATTTTTGTTTTCCTTCTCAGGTTACTTTTACCTTATTTCTAAGTCCGATTTTTCTTGTGCATCAAAATAACTGTATGGATATGTATACATATATTGTGTTTAACATATACTTCAACATATTTAACATGTATTGGTCTACTTGCCATCTAGGGGAGGGAGTGGGGGGAAAGGAGGGGAAAAGTTGGAACAGAAGGTTTTGCAAAATCAATGATAAAAAATTACCCATGCATATGTCTTGTAAATAAAAAGCTATTTAAAAATAAGTAGATTAACTCAGATCTGCTTTCCAGAATCCTGTACTTGAAATTCATAGCCCAAATCTGACTTGTGAGCTCCAGGGCCACAAGAGGATGAGGAGAATTCAAACTCAAATATTATAATTCTAAGTCCCTTGCTATTTCTACTGTATTACGAGTTGATCTGAGATCAGAAGACAGCATAGTGCAGTGAGGAAAAAATGATAGATTTTGTGACAGAAAACAGGTTTAAATATTGATTCTGCCACTTACTAACTGTGTCATCTTGGGCAAATCAATTCATTTCAATTTTCCAATTTTTAAAATGAAGGAGCTGGATTATTTCTTTAAAACACATTCCAGCTCTAAATCATATGATTCTATTCCCATGAATCACAAAACCTTAGCTTTGGAAGGGTCTTAAGAGGTCTTCTGCACTAATCCCTACCTGAAATATGAATCCCCACTAAACCTCCCTTGACAAGTAATCATTCATCTACTTGAATCAAACTCCTATTTGAACACTTCTAATAAAAGAGAGCTCCCAATTTACCAAAGCAAACTATTCTATTTTTGTATAGCTCTAATTGTTAGGAATTTCTCCCTTATGTCTAACTAAAACAAAACATTTTAGTCATAGGCTCCACACTGGCCCTAGTTATACACCTGGATAAGGATGGGGATAGGATAAGGAGCAAAGCAAGTCTAATCCTTTTTCCAAATAATACAAAAAATATGAGAGACAAATCTTTATTTCTAATTATCTCCCTCCTTCTTTAGTCTTCTCTTCTCTAGGCTAAATATTCCCAGTTTTCTCCAAATGGTCCATATATGTCAAAAGGACAAAATGGAATGACAGAGAATAGTATCACAATCTCAGTTGATTGGTATGTTCTTCTGGGGAAGCTGCATAGCATAGAGGATAGAGAGTTCATCTTAGAGTCTGGAAGACCTCTGGGGTCTTCTTTTGATACACATTGGTAGATCATTTAACTGGTAGGTGCTCGCTAGTCAATTCTCTAAATCTCTAAGTTGCAGAATTATTGCCTAAGAGTATTTTTGGGAGGGTGTTTCCTCATCACAAGTTCCTGTATCAATGAAATTAGATTCAGAACTGGCCAAAGTATATCTTGCTTATACTTACACTGGAACCACCATTTGCTACTCTGCATTCCATACTTGCCTACTGGGCATACAGTCCCCTCCTAGATCTTTGCCTTATTGTGGTGGAAATGCTTGCAAAGTTCAATGAAACTATGAGCTATGTCATGCAGCATTACCCAGGAAAGACAGGTAATAGCAAAGAGTTCTTAGAAAAATTGCTCCATTGGAGAAGGAAATGGAAAAAAACCCCCATGATATAGGAAGATGGAGTTCTTCAGGTTGGAAGGTTCTTCCCCCAATATTTTAATGGGGAGGAGCAAAAGAGCTCAAAAAGAATGAAGCAGCTAAAAGGAAGCTCAAGATATGTTTGATGATAAAAGGCAAGTCCAATACTAAAAAGAATCAATGTTGCATAGACATCTGTAATATAAAATCTATGAATTAAGGTAAGCTAGATGTGGTCAAACAGTAGATGAAAAAATTAAACATTGACATTTTGGGTGTCAGTGATCTTAAATAGATGGGAATGGGTGAATTTAATTCAGATGATCTTACATCTACTACTGTGGGCAAGAATCCCTTAGAAGAAATGGAGTTGGTGCAGCTAGGTGGTGCAGTGGATAGAGCACCAGCCCTGAAGTCAGGAGGACCTGAGTTCAAATGTGACCTCAGACACTTAACACTTCCCTGGGCAAGTCACTTAACCCCAATTGTCTCAGGAAAAAATAGAAGAAATGGATTAATCCTCATAGACAATGAAAGGGTAAGAAAAGCAGTACTGGGATACAATCTCAAAAATGACAGAATGATATTGGTTTGAATTCAAGGCAAACCAATTCAAAATCCCTACAGTTTGTGCTCCAACTAATGATAACAGAGACCAAAATTGCTCAACTCTATGAAGACCTTTAACATATTCTAGAAATAACGTTAAAATGATACCATATTCATCAGAGGAGATTGAAAATCTTTTTTTTTATAACATCATCCCTTGTATTCATTTTTCCAAATTATCCCCTCCCTCCCTCTACTCCCTCCCCTTGATGACAGGCAATCCCATATATTTTACATGTGTTACAATATAACCTAGATACAATATATGTGTGTAAATCCCATTTTCTTGTTGCATATTAAGTATTAGATTCCAAAGTTATAAGTAACCTGGGTAGATAGACAGTAGTTCTAACAGTTTACATTCACTTCCCAGTGTTCCTTCTCTGGGTGTAGTTGTTTCTGTCCATTATTGATCAACTGGAAGTGAGTTGGATCTTCTTAATGTTGAAGATTTCCACTTCCATCAGAATACATCTTCATACAACATTGAAGTGTATAGCTTATCTTCTGGTTCTGCTCATTTCACTCAGCATCAGTTGATGTAAGTCTCTCCAAGCCTCTCTGTATTCCTCCTGTTGGTCATTTCTTACAGAGCAATAATATTCCATAACCTTCATATACCATAATTTGTCCAGCCATTCTCCAATTGATGGACATCCATTCATCTTCCAGTTTCTGGCCACTACGAAAAGAGCTGCCACAAACATTTTGGCACATACAGGTCCCTTTCCCCTCCTCAGTATTTCTTTGGGATATAAGTGCAATAGCGGCAGAGATTGAAAATCTTAAAGTAGTAAATCAAAAGATAATTGAATTAACAAACAAGTTTGGCCTTCAAGTACAAAATGAAGTAGAACAGAGATTAATAGAGTTTTGTCAAAATAACTCATTGGTCATAACAAACACTCTTTTTCAACAATCCCAAAGGTGACTTTAAAAATGGGCAGAATCAGATCATCAATAGGGAAATCAGATCTGCAGCCAAAGGTGGAAGGGCTCTGTAAAATCAGTTAGAACAAGACCTAGAGATGATTTTGGCTCAGATCATGAACTTCTTATTGTAAAATTTAGACTTAAATGTAAGAAAGCAGGGAAAACCATCAGAGTGTACAGGTAATATCCCCTATAAATATATAGTGAAAGTGATGAAAAGGTTTAAAGGATTAAATTTGGTACATAGAGTGCGTGAAGAAGTATGCATGAAGGTTCACAATATTGTACAGGAGGTAGCCACAACTCACTCCCCCCCCCCCCAAGAAGACTAAGAGAGCAAAATGGTTGTTTGATGAGCTTGTACAAATAGCTAAGGAAGGAAGGAAAGCAAAAGGCAAAGGAGAAAAGGAAATATCTGTTTACTGAATGTAGAATAGTAATAGGCAAGGTTTGTGAAATGAATGATGCAAACAAATAGAAGAAAACAACAGAATGGAAAAGACAAGAGATCTCTTCAAGAACATTAGAGATATCAAGGAAATATTTCGTGCAAAATGTGCATAATAAAAGACAGAAATGTTAGGGGCTTAATAGAAATAGATGAGATTAAGAGGAGTTGACAAGAATATACAAAAAGATCTTAACAATGTTGTTAACCATAATGGTGTTACTGATCTAGAGTCATATATCCTGGAAAGTGAAGGCAACACAACAATGGCCACTGAATTATAAAAGGTCAGTTTAGGTTCCAGTCCTAAAGAAGGACAATGCCAAAGAATGTTTAAACTATTAACAATTGTGCTCATTTCACATGCTATTTAGATTATAGGTAAGATTCTGCAAGCTAGGCTTCAATAATATGTGAACTAAGAATTACCAGAACAGGCTAATTTTCAAAAAAGCAGAGGAACTAGAGACCAAATTATCAATATTTGCTGGATTATGGAGACAGCAAGGGAATTCCTGAAAAAACATCTACTACTGTTTCATTGACTACACTAAAGCTTTTGACTATGCAGATCACAACAATTTGTGTCAGATCCTCAAAGATATGGGAATACCAGATCACTTTCTTCATCTTCTGAAGAATCTATAGGTGGAGCAAGAAGCAGCAGTTAGAATCAAACATTAAATGATTGATTGATTCAAGATTAGGAAGAGAGTATGAAAAGACAGTATATTGTCACTTTCTTATTTAACTTATATGTAGAGTTCATCAAATGAACTTCCAGGCTGGATGAATCAAAAGGGTGGAATCAAAATCTGTTGGTTTTTCCTACTTATTTGCATTGCCTTGCCAGGAGAAATACCAGCAATCTCAAATATACAGATGATACCACTATGATGGTAGAAAGTAAAGAGAATTAAGCTTCTTGATGAGGATGAAAGAAGATGATATAAAAGTTGGATTGAAGCTTACTATAAAAAAACCTAGGAACTGGTCCCATCACTTTTTGGCAAATGGAGGGAGAAGAAATAGAAGCATTATCAGATTTTATATTCTTGGGCTCAAAGATTACTGTAAATGGTGACTGCAGTCATGAAATTAAAAAATGTTTGCTCTTTGGAAGAAAACTATGGCAAATCTGGACATCACAGTAAAAAGCAGACATCGCTGCTAACAACGGTCTATATAATCAAAGTTATAGTTTTTCCAGTAGCAATAAATGGCTGTGAGAATTAGGCTATAAGGAAAGCTGAATGTCACAGAATTGATGCTTTTGAAATGAAGAAGTCTTTTGAGAGTCCTTTGGACAGCAAGGAGAGCAAATCAATAAATACTTAGAGTAATTAATTCAGGGTGTTTCCTGGAAAGTCAAATACTGAAACAGAAACTTAAATACTTTGACTACATAATGAGAAAATAGTATTCACTGGAAAAGATTCTGATTTGGGAAAGATTAAAGGCAAAAGGAGAAGGGGATGCCAGAGGATGAGATGGCTAAATAATTCTGTGAAAGCAATGAACATGAACTTGGAAAGACTAGGAGATAGTGGAGGATGGAAGAGCCTGGTATGCTATAGTCCATGGGATCATGAAGAATCAAACATAGACTGAATCACTGAATAACAACAGGCATATGGCATGAGCATCTAGGGGCTCTCAGCTTGGGGTGGTTAGACTATAATAAATCCCTGAATAATACCACATGTCTTGAAGACTATACTCATTTATTTTACATGATTATATGTATTTGTAATGGGTTTTGTTTTCCATGCCTTCTTAATGGATCGTAGGTGGAAGACGGGAGACAATTCCAAACTGAATACCAAACTGAATACTATGTTGTGATCTTCAAGGTAACTTGCTAATCTCATTATTTCCTGAAATTTCTAGACTTTTAAATTCAATTTAACAAACATATAATGGAGAATACATGTAAGATATTGTACTAAGCATTAGGAATACAGACAAATCTTGAAGGAGGTTACATTCTACTAGGCTAAGACATCTTTACAGATAAGTAAATCAAAGTATTTTGAAAGAAAGCATAAAACTTGGGATTGGGAAAGACCTCCTTCCTATAAGAGGTGATATCTAAACTGACTCTTAAAAAAGCTAAAGATGTTGAAAGACAGAGGTGAAAAAAGAAATTTCTGATATGAAAGATAGCTTTTAGAAAGAGATGGAAATGAGAGATGAAAAAGAGAGTTCTAGCTATAATGTGGAATGAAAAGAAGAGTGATATGACTACCTGCAAAAGCCAGGTTGTTGAAGGTTCTATTCAGTATTGCTTTGTATTTATTATTTTGTATATACTTTGTAATTATTTGCTCACATGTTTTTATGTCCTAGTAGAGTGCTAACTCCTTGAGGGCAGAAAATTTTGTTTTTATCATTACATCCTCAGAACCTCAAACAAATCCTGTTTGTCCTGTACACAATAGTGTTTAATAAATATTTGTTAAGTGGATTAGAGTAATAATACTTTAATGGGTCTATGTTATGATAACAAAACAAGTCAAAGAAGTTATATATAGGAGAATATGTACCAGATAATACAGAATGAAAGAGCTCTTATATTGGGAGTGAAATAACTTGGATTTACTTGTAACATCATAACTTAGATTAATGACTGGTCTAATAGGTTTAATTTTCTTGACACTCGAGAATTGCAAGGGAACTAATGAAAAAAAAGTCAGAGGAAGGTGGTCTAAGTGTACCTGATCTAAAGCTATATTATATAGCAGCAGTCACCAAAACCATTTGGTATTGGCTAAGAAATAGAACGGTAGATCAGAGGAACAGATTAGATACAAAAGACAAAAAAGGGTACATCTATAGCAATCTAATCTTTGACAAACCCAAAGATACCAACATTAGGGACAAAAATTCATTATTCGGAAGAAACTGTTGGGAAAACTGGAAATTAATATGGCAGAAATTAGATATGGATCCACACTTAACACCATATACCAAGATAAGATCAAAATGGGTCCATGATTTAGGCATAAAAAATGAGATCATAAATAGATTAGAGGAACAGAGAATAGTCTACCTATCAGACCTGTGGAGGAGGAAGGAATTTATGACCAGAGGAGAACTAGAGATCATTATTGATCACAAAATAGAAGATTTTGATTACATCAAACTAAAAAGTTTCTGTACAAACAAAACTAATGCAAACAAGATTAGAAGGGAAGTAACAAATTGGGAAAATATTTTTAAAGTTAAAGGTTCTGACAAAGGTCTCATTTCCAAAATATATAGAGAACTGACCCTGATTTATAGGAAACCAAACCATTCTCCAATTGATAAATGGTCAAGGGATATGAACAGACAATTCTCAGATGATGAAATTGAAACTATTTCCACTCATATGAAAGAGTGTTCCAAATCACTACTGATCAGAGAAATGCAAATTAAGACAACTCTGAGATACCACTACATACCTGTCAGATTGGCTAAGATGACAGGAACAAATAATGATGAATGTTGGAGGGGATGTGGGAAAACTGGGACACTGATACATTGTTGGTGGAGTTGTGAAAGAATCCAGCCATTCTGGAGAGCAATCTGGAACTATGCCCAAAAAGTTGTCAAACTGTGCATACCCTTTGACCCAGCATTGCTGTTATTGGGATTATATCCCAAAGAAATACTAAAGAAGGGAAAGGGACCTGTATGTGCCAAAATGTTTGTGGCAGCTCTTTTTGTTGTAGCTAGAAACTGGAAGATGAATGGATGTCCATCAATTGGAGAATGGTTGGGTAAATTATGGTATATGAATGTTATGGAATATTATTGCTCTGTAAGAAATGACCAGCAGGAGGAATACAGAAAGGCTTGGAGAGACTTAAATCAACTGTTGCTGAGTGAAATGAGTAGAACCAGAAGATCACTATACACTGCAACAACAATACTGTATGAGGATGTATTCTGATGGAAGTGGAAATCTTCAACATAAAGAAGATCCAACTCACTTCCAGTTGATCAATGATGGACAGAAATAACTACACCCAGAGAAGGAACACTGGGAAGCGAATGTAAATTGTTAGCACTACTGTCTATCTACCCAGGTTACTTATACCTTCGGAAGCTAATAATTAATGTGCAACAAGAAAATGGTATTTACACACATGTATTGTATCTAGGTTATATTGTAACACATGTAAAATGTATGGGATTACCTGCCATCGGGGGGAGGGAGTGGAGGGAGGGAGGGGATAATTTGGAAAAATGAATTAAAAATTTTTTTTTCTTGACACTAACTTATGTTTTAACTCCTACCTAGTAGTTGGTATGGGCTGACCACCAGAATCATTGTAGATTTGTGTGTCTACCCCTAGGCTGACAACTATTCCAGGTTGGCTTCCAGGTTTTTTTTTTTTTTTTTTGAGCTCTGTGTTAGAACTGATGTCCTATGAGTCTCAGTAATGATTTTGGGCAGGAAAGGTATAACCTCTGGATTCATTTCTCCTGTCCTATAATAATATACATTTTCTTTCACTGAATGCATTATGTTCAGTGCCCATTTTTGAATCATAGGTCTTTGCACAACTTGTGGAAAAACTTTTCTCAGCCTTTTCTTAGGTGAGTGCCCATTAATTCTTTATTCTTTTCACTTGCTTATTTAAAAAAGTCAACTAATTTTTCTTTTTTTTGTAATTTAATAATTTTTTAAATTAATTTTTATAATTATAACATTTTCTTTGACAGTACATATGTATAGGTAATTTTTTTTAACAACATTATCTCTTGTATTCCCTTCTGTTCTGAGTTTTTCCCTTCCTTCCCTCCACCCCCTCCCCTAGATGGCAGGCATTTCCATACATATTAAATATCTTATAGTATATCCTAGGTGTCAACTAATTTTTCTAGGGGTAATAAGTGATTGCAGGGACTAGGGCCTCCTCCATTCTCTCTCTCTCTCTCTCTCTCTCTCTCTCTCTCTCTCTCTCTCTCTCTCTCTCTCTCTCTGCTGAGGCAATTGGGATTAAGTGACTTGCCCAGGGTCACACAGTTAGGAAGTTTTAAGTGTCTGAGACCACATTTGAACTCAGGTCCTCCTGACTTCAGGGCTAGTGCTCTATCAATTGTGCGACCTATCTCCTCTATTCTCTTGAGCAAATAAATTGCTCAATATTTCAATTACTTTGTATAGGTTAACTTTCCACTGGTCAGCTAACTTATTAGTCCCTTTAATGCTAAAATTTCTCAGTAGAACTCTGTCTCTTTTTTGATGATCTCAGTGTTATAATTTGGCATTTTAGAATTTTTATTTCTGGCAGATCTGATTTGGCATCTTTGGCAGGTATCTCTGAATTTCTCCTTCAACTGAGAGATGAACTGAGTGTGAGTAGTTGTATCACTTCCTTCATCTTAAGTAACAAAATTCAAGTTAATAGATAGGTGTGATTCTTGCCCAAACACAACCAAGTATGGTGTAAAGCCCATAGCATCATTCTTAGTGCTAGACATATGAAAGAAATATGCTAGAAGCAAGACATGATAATTCTACTGAATCTTTTCCTTTGATAAAGGCATGCCATGCAGAATGGTATGGTGCCATTGTCTCCCATGTGCTGCAAATATGCAACACAAGTTGGTAATGTTTTCCTTTGTACACATCTGGCACAAGTTTTGCACTTCTTGGAGACATCTCCAGCCATTTTAGGTTAATAAAATCAGTTTCTTACCAGCTCTATGGTACTTTCTCAACTCATATATCTAAAATCAGCATGTAAAAAATCCTAAAGAAGATTGGACAAGAATTAAAGCTCTTTTGTTCTTGCCAACATGGCCCCACTCCTCAAGCAGTGCAGGGCATCATCTCTACCAACAAGGACAGAGCCTCATGGGGCAGGAGTTACATAAATAATTTTTTAAAAAGTCATTGTTCTAGGTGCTGGACGTAGAAAGATTTCTTTAAAAAAAACTACATAATCTTCTTTCATGCAACTTATAATCAAGTTGGAATTTATAATCTTAGAGGCTTTATAAATTCCCTCAATAAACCTTTTACTTGACATACTACCCAGATTAGTCATATAGGCCCACTCTTAATGGAAATTTTAATAAATTTTAGTATCTAAAAAGAGGAATTGCCTTAAAGTACTTAAGAATTCTCTAAAAGTACACACCCACACACATATAAATAGAGATTATACTTATCTATTTATTGAAGTTAATCTCTTAAGAAACATTTGGTTAGTCTAGGTCTATACTTTGTCCTTATTTGAAAATTACCTGTATACCCCAGATCATTCTATAACTCAGACCCAGTGTCAAAGAAAACAGTAATGTGAAGAATTTCCCTGAAAGTGTTTGACAAAGAGAGAGCTCTTCATTTGGTTGGCAGGTGTATTAGAGATGGTTTATTACTAAAAATTTTAGTCAGGTTCCATAGCACAGATAATACATGATAATGGAACTCACAAGTCACCTAGTACATCAATGATCTGGTTGTTCCTACAGACGTGAAACTGGCAAGCACAAGATCACCACTTCTATACTCTTTAAATCTGTCCTTTCAATGTTTTAACTGAACACAAATATGAATCAAAGAATAAATTAATATTTTTACCATTTAAGATGAATCTTCTCCCCAACAATTCAACATAGCAAGAAAGAAACCTTAAAAGGTTAACTAGTCTCTTACAAGATTTTGTAATTTCACATTTAAGAAAATTGAGGGCTAGAGAGTTTATATACTTGTTCAAGTTTATATTTAGCTAGCAGTAGAGCCAGTTTAAAAAAAATAAAGACAAAAATACAGATTTCCTAATTCTCAACCTTTTCAATAAACTGTTACCATAGCATTGTTGAGTTACATTTATTTTCTTCTAAGTATGCAACATACTTGACCTGGAAGAAAAGTATATGCAATATTTTCAAAAGGAATGAAGTTAAAAAATATGTCTAGAAAGAATTATATGGCAGCAATATTATTTTATGAGCCTTTTGATGGGTTTTAAAATTCCAATTTATGGCACTGGCTTATAAGCAATATGGCAGACTACTAGAAATATATTCAGTTACAAACTTAGTAACTATGTTGAGACAGAGGAAAGGGATACATATAAACTATTTATGATTTTATATGCTAAGTCAGAGGTCTGTTTACATTCCATGGCTTGGAAATTAGTATATATTTTTGGTAAAATTCAACCCGGAGACTCCTAATCTTATTAAGTATTTAAGTCTTTTTTACCAAAAGGAATTTTTAAAATGTTGTATTATTAGTTTCAAAGTCTTGTTTAACCTAAGACACAATAAAGGAGAAGATGGACTAAAGCAGATAATATTTTTTGGACAGATGTATACCATTTTCTCTCTTTTATCATTCCTCCTCCCCAACAGATTCATTCACTCATCTACTTTCAGAATGGTGTACTGAACAGAACCAGAAAAATTGACTCATAGTTGGGAGATATAGGTCTTAATTCCAGCTCAGCCACTTCAGATCAATCATTAATGAACTTTTATTACGTCTAGTATGTGCCAGATATTACCCCAGGTGTGGGGATGCAAAAACAAAAAATGAAACAGTCCGTCATCTCAAGAAGAAATGATTCCAAGGAGAAGTAAAAAAGGGATTTGTCTGAAAAGAACAATGTGGATACACTGGAAATATACAAAACAACCTAAAATATACCTTTCTTGAGGGCAGGGCCTGTTTTTGCATTTCTTTACTTCCTACCTCTCACCCCCAACCTAAGTTTAGCAAAGTGCCTGGCACATAGTATTTCATAAAAGCTTGTGGACTGACTGATTTAAATAAAACAAATAAAAATAAATAACAATTTTTGAGGATAGAAGCATGTTTCAGTAAGATAGGATGAATATGAGATTATGGAATATGGTGTTCTGTGTTAGGAATGCTAAATCTCTGAATAAATAAATGAATAATAACTATTAAAATGTTATTAAGCACTTGCTATGTGCCAAATACTGCTGAATGCTTGGGATACAAATAGACACATGAGGCAGTCCAGAGCTCACACTCTAATTTGAAGAGCCAATGCATAAAACAAAGTTTAGATTCTGGGTGTATTCAGTGTATCCCTGGAGATAGGGTGTATTATCAGGCCAGTAGTCTGGAAAGTGTCGCTGCAAGGTAGATTATAAAACTCAGAGGATTTGGTATGTTTTGTTCAGTGTCCAGAAGGGTTGTGGGTATTTTAGGGTGGAGGAGGGCAAGGAAAAAGCCCCTTGATCTTTAGTGATTTTTTTCCCTCCAGATGTATTTATGAATGGTTGATAAATAGAGGTGATGGGAGGAGAAACCTTCTCTTCCCTATCCAAGCAAGAATGAGCATAGGCTGGTAAGGAAAGTCAGGAATAATAGTGATCACAGCAAAATTTTATTTTAATATAATGGGGCTACTTGTCAAGAGCATAGGCAGAGTTATCTCCTTATTTTTGATCAGCACAGAATGAATCAAGAACTCTAGGGATGACAACAACAAATCCCCTTATTTCCTGCTGATGCCCCAGGATAGATCAAACCAAATAGTGAGAGAAAAGAAGTATGACACTTGTTTTAGGTAGTCATGCCTGTATCTATGAATAGACTCCATCCAGACCAAATGTGAAGGTCCAGAGCAGATGTACCATTTTAGTGGAGAGGAAGAATACCTTACCCTAGACCCCTGGTCACAGCAACACTAATGATTATTAGATTTAACTATAAAATTAGGTTCAAGGGAGGATAAAACCTTGACTTTGGGTGGATGGGATGATCATAAATGACAAGAGGGAAGTTAGAATTTATTTACTTTTCTCTTTTTTTTTCTGCCAACAATCATGATCTTTGTACTGGCAATTATTTAAAAACAACCAAATAGAGAATTTGTGTAAGAGATGGTAAGAGACCATCTGACTACATTTGATTAATTCAAGTCACCTAGTTCAGATGAGCTAATCCTCAGATACTAAAAGCATACTGATAAGTGATTGCTAAGCCTCTGTGATTAACAGTTGAATCATGGAAAATAGTAATGTGCCTATAAGATTGGAGAAGGGCAAATATTCTAATTTTCCAAAAAGGGAAGAATATAGTTTTAAAACTAAAGACCATTGAGTTTAGCATATATTGTTGGGAAAATTCTAGAATGATCATTAAAGAGATGATTGGCAAAAATATAAAAACAGGAGTAATGCTTACAAAGAGACTGACTTCATCAAGAATGAATCATTCCAGATTGAACTTTTTTTCTTTCTATCTTTCTCTTCTTCCCTCTTACCTTCCCTCTTTTTCCTCCCTCTTTTCCTCCCTCCATCCCTCCCTTCCTCTTCTCTCTTTCTTTCTCTCTCCTTCCTTCCTTCCTTCCTTCCTTTCTTTCTCTTCCTTCCTTCCTTCCTTCCTTCCTTCCTTCCTTCCTTCCTTCCTTCCTTCCTTCCTTCCTTCCTTCCTTCCTTCCTTCCTTCCTTCCTTCCTTCCTTCCTTCCTTCCTTCCTTCCTTCCTTCCTTCCTTCCTTCCTTCCTTCCTTTCTCTTTCTTTCTTTCTTCCTTCCTTCCTTCCTTCCTTCCTTCCTTCCTTCCTTCCTTCCTTCCTTCCTTCCTTCCTCTTTTCTTTCTTTCTTTCTTTCTTTCTTTCTTTCTTTCTTTCTTCCTTTCTTTCTTTCTTCTTCCTTTCTTTCTTTCTTTCTTTCTTTCTTTCTTTTTCTTTCTTTCTTTCTTTCTTTTTCTTTCTTTCTTCCTTTCTTTCTTCCTTCCTTCCTTCCTTTCTTTCTTTCTTTCTTTCTTTCTTCTTTCTCTTTCTTTCTTTCTTTCTTTCCTTTCTTTCTTTCTTCTTTCTTTCTTTCTCTTTCTTTCTTTCTTTCTTTTCTTTCTTTCTTTTCTTTCTTTCTTTCTTTCTTTCTTCTTCTTTCCTTCCTTCCTTCCTTCCTTCTTCCTTCCTTTCCTTTCTTTCTTTCCTTCCTTTCTTTCTTTCTTTCTTTCTTTCTTTCTTTCTTTCTTTCTTTCTTTCTTTCTTTCTTTCTTTCTTTCTTTCTTTCTTCTTTCTTTCTTTCTTTCTTTCTTTCTTTCTTTCTTTCTTTCTTTCTTTCTTTCTTTCTTTCTTTCTTTCTTTCTTTCTTTCTTTCTTTCTTTCTTTCTTTCTTTTCTTTTCTTTTTCCATATCACCTAACTTGCAGTTGAGAGAATTACTGTAGATATAGTTTAGATTTCTGTAAAATTTTTGACAAAATACCTCATGTTATTCTTGTGGAGAAGGAGAAATGTGGACTATAAATAATACAATGAGATGGATTCAGAGCTAATTGGATGGCCAAACTCAAAGAGTTGTCATTAATGGTTCAATTCAGTTTTGTGGGAGATCCCAGTGGAGTACCCCAAGGACTTTTGCTTTGACCAGTGCTGTTTAAAAACGTCATTGATGATTTGGATAAAGGTACGGAAGGCATGCCAAGGACAAAGAAAGTGGTGATTTGAATTGTCTTTTATATGATGCCTCCCTCTCTCTCCCTTAGGATACGTTATTGCTTCAGCAGGACTTGTTTGCCTCCTTTATGTATGTAAGTTAATTGGTAATTAACTTACCAATTAACTTAGTGGGGATGGCTAGACCGTTTTTTTGTTTTGTTTTGTTTTGTTTTTTGTATCCCCCAGAAATGAAAACTTCCGGGAATATAACCGAGGGGAGATGATGGCCAATGTGGTGGGTTTTTTTTTTTTTTACTTACTTGAAACATCCTGCCTTCTGTCTCTCCTCCATGGTATCTTGATGCTTCATCTAGATGATTTGTCTACCCTGTGTATGTTAGTTGGTAAGGATGGTTAGTCCTTTCTTCATAGGAATTACTTCCCTAGATGATGGCTATGAGGGCTGGATTAGAAGCAAGACTGAAAGTATAGAAAGTACTGTCACTACTAGGGCTCTTGTGCCTATCTGCCTGTTGATGGATTTTGGTCAGCAGTTTTTGTATGTAGTACTGAAGAAGGTGAAATTATTCCCTTCCCCTTTAATCCCTTTCCTCCCTTTTCCCCCAGCTCTTTGCAATGATTTCTCCCCTCAATGAAAGCTGTGAAGTCTATGGAATGTGGAAGCATTTCTGGTGGTTTGGGGAGCCTAATACTCCCAAAGTTCTTGGGCTCAGGGTTCTGGTATTTCTCCATGACAGTCACTGTTTTAGGAAGATTGAAAATCACCTGGCAGGATAAGATAACAGATACTGAGCTTCTTTGTTGAACTAAAATTCCCAGCATTCAGACTCTACTGCAAAGAGCACAACTGTTCAACTGGCCACATTGTTCGAATACCAAATGTATGCTTGTCAAAAAGCTTATTTTAGGGAGAATTCATTCAGGACAGTGCTCCTGTGATGGTCAGAAAATGTGATATAAGGACATTCTCAAGGTCTCTTTTAAGAACTTTAGAATTGATTGTATGACATGGAATGTATGAGACAAGACCACCTAGCATAGAATGCCCTTATCAAAAAAGGTGCTGTGCTCTCTGAGCAAAATAAATAAATAAATAAATAAACTAACTCATAAGCATGAGATGTATAACATTAGAGAATTAACGACATATGTTCAAATGGGCTATTTGTGCCCTAATTGTGGCAGAGCATTTCGAGCTCATATTAGTCCAATCAACCACATTGGACACACTGTAACTTGAGTCTAATGTAGTGATGTCATTTTGGTACTCAAGAATGTAGGACAACAACCACCACTGAAGGAGGAATTGTGGTTCAAGATGGTGGTTTGACTTACCAGGCACATACTACCTCCATCTTTTCCATAGGATCTCTTGCTGTTTCTTGTGAAGAAGAAAACATATCAAGTTTCATCTTCTTTTAGGGAACATATATTAGAGCTTAATGACAGTCAATTGAGATTCCTCTATGAGAGGTGGGGAAGAAAGGCTGGAGAATTTGTGCACTCCTAAGAAAGGAAATCATTTTCTTATAATGATGGGCATTCGAGGTAGTCTCCTCAGTCAGAGGTTATAAAGGGCTTTTAAAGACAAAGATTTTATATTTGATTGTGGGAATAAAAGGAAGCTATTAGAGTTAATTAAGTGGTGGCAGGGAATGACATGATCAGACTTATGCTTTGGGGAGATTACTTTGGAAGCTTAATATAGGATATGGGGAAGATTTAAGACAGGAAGTCCAACCAGCAAGCTTTTGCTATAGTCCACTCATGAGGTAATAAGAAGCTGTATGATGGTAGTGGCTAGGGGAATGAAGACATGCATATAGAAGATGTCACAAAGGTAAAAATGATAGAATTTGAATATATAAGATAAAAATGAGTGATGAGTCAAAGATCATACTTTGGGGTAAGCCCAGACTACCTGGGAAGATGGGAAACCCTTACCAGTAACAAGAACATTTAAAAGAAGGGAGGATTTGATGAGAAAGAGAATGGGTTCTGATATGTATTTGTTTACTTTAAGATGTCTATTAGATAATCAATTTGAGATGGTCAATAAGCTTTGGATATAGGAGACTGGAGATGAGGCAAGAGGCTAGGGCTGGATAAGTAGATTTAAGAATCATTAGCATTGAAGATGAACTATGAACTATACACTACAGTTCATATAGTTCAGCTGTATTCTCCCCTCCATCCTTGCACATATATAGTGACCCAAGTGTAGCATTTTCAACATTTCTCCTTATTCAATTTTGGCTTTTTAGATTTGGACCACTGTTTTGGTTTGTTGCTTTCCTTTTGGATATTGACTTTCTCATCCTGGCTTGTCATTTTCTGTAGAGTTTTTAGAAGAATAATTAAGTTAAGAATTAAAACTAAAATAATTTTTATTTATGTAATGAAACAAGCATTTCCATAATGTAGTATAATAAAAAGAAGATTGCACAAGAAACAGCAAATCTATTATGTAAAACTTATTATTTATTTTAACTATATAATAAAATTATCATGCAAATGTCTTTTTTCCCCTCCTTCATACTAAAGATGGCTACCTACACACACATATATACATGGTATACATATATTTACACATATACATATATATTATTCTATACATACTTCTATTTATTATTTCTTTTTCTTGATTCAGATAGTGTCTTCATATGTTCTGTAGAGTTAATTTGGGTATTTATAATAGTCAATATGACTTATTTGCTCAAAGTTGTTCTTAAAACAATGTTGTTGTTACTCTCTCTCTCTCTCTCTCTCTCTACATATATATATATATATATATATATATATATATATATAGTGTGTGTGTGTGTGTGTGTGTGTTCTTGGTTCTGCTCATTTTGCTCTTCATTATTTCATGCAAGTCTATCCATATTTTTCTAAGATCACTGAGTTCATCATTTCTTACAATACAGTAGTATTCCATCACAATCATATATCACAACTTATTTAGCCATTCCCAATTGTGTATCCCTGCAACTCTTTGTCCCGACAAAGCGAGCACAGATAATTCAAAGTTCTCTAACAAATATGACAATCAAATCTTTGGCCTACTTTGTATACCTAGAAATTATCTTCTGACTCACATTAATTTATCATTATAATTTCTTATCATTCATAATTATTAATTAGTTTGTCATGATCATTTCCCTCTATCTTTAGTTTTAATCATTATTTCCTACCTCAAATTATTATTTTTGTTATTTCCTTCTTTGAATTTGTTTTATTAAACTCTTCCCATTTTTTCTGTAATTGTGCTATAGTATAACCATCTCAAAGTGATAATTGATATTTTAAAACTACTTACTTTCACCTTCTTTTCTCAAAGAGCAGCTCTGAGATTAATAAATTCTATTTTTATATACTCTACTACTTTAGAAGGAATGAAAGAGCAATATATTAAAACAACAACAACAAAAAAAACCAAATCCAAACCGTCTTAAATCTATATTCCTTGTTTTGCTCTTCCATATATATATATATATATATATATATATATATATATATATATATATATATTTTTTTTTTTTTTTTTTTTTACTGAGTCAATTGGGGTTAAGTGACTTGCCCAGAGTTACACAAATAGGAAATGCTAGTGTCTGAGGTCAAATTTGAACTCAGTTCCTCCTGACTTCAGGGCTAGTGCTCTATCCACTGTGCCACCTAGTTGCTCCTCTTAATGTAGATTAAGATCTATATGATCTTAATGCCTGACTATGTGCTCATTTAATTTCTACCTATTGCTTTGTTCTGACCAACAGTATACTTTGACTCTGATCTGGCCATCTCATCTAATTTCAATTTGTTGGTTCCTTTTAAACTATCAGTCTCTAGGTAATCCCTGAGGTCTGTATTCTTCCCTTGCCAGCCCATTACCAATCACTCTGGATTCTTCTGGATCAATATTGTTGCCTTGTCTCTTACTATCCTTTATCTCATAATTGTTAGATTCTGAGACAGTGATTCTAGTTCCATACTTCCTATTGATATGACTTCGAAAAAGTCCCTTAATTTTTCTGGGTTTCAGATCCCTCCATTATAAAATGATGGGATGGGACTAACTGACCTCAAAAAATTTTTAGTTGTAAAACTTTAACATTACTATAATAGAAATCTAAAAGATATGTTAAGGAATTTTCCTTCAACCTCATATAAATTTGTGAAGAAGTTCCTCAATCAATTTGATGTAACTACAGGGAAACTTGGATATATGGGGAATTTTCTTTTGATTTGTTGATTTGTTTATTTTAAAAAGTGTGATGTAGACTGTTCCCTAAAGAGTCCAAGAACATTGATGCTCAGTGCCTAGAGATGTAAATTGACTCAGGCACTTGGTTTTCCCTACTCATGTGCTTCCTTGCTAGATTTCTGTTAAGTGTTGCCAAGTCTGACCCAAGGATATTCTATGTATTTCTAGGAGAATATGAGCCATATTTCTATGGGTGGACAGTAGTTTATGGGTAAATAAGTATTATGATTATTCTTACTTTTGTTTCTTTATTTAGCAAATTCTTATATTTAAGAATCAATGGTAATATTGTGATTGATTTTTAATAGTTTTTTATTTTCAAAACATATCCATAGATAGTTTTCAACATTCACTCTTACAAAATCTTGTGTTGCAAATTTTTTTCTCCCTCCCTTCTCCCTATCTTCTCTCCATGACAAGTAGCCCATGATTGACTTTTAAAAGCTCCAGTGGGGGTGCTTAGGAATTATGGTGCCAAGTAATACGACTGTATCATTAGGACACCTATGACACAGTAGAATCTTGAGAGTTTGAGAAGTCGAATCCTGCTTTGTATAAATCCCATACCTGCAGTGTGAAGGCAGGTGTAGTGAATATGCTGAGGGATAAGAGAGGGATAAAAGAATGGGCATAGTGGAAACTATGTCTAGGCTTCCTATAAAATGAAGAGGTGAGACCTGCAATATCCCTTCCAGTCCAAATTTCTTATGGCTTTAAAAACACTGGGGAGGCCAGAAACACTGGCAGGGGGTCAGGATGCATTTATACTCCTAGAAATTTTTAGTTTTTTTTTTTTTTTAATATAAACCCAACTTTATGATTCACCTCACAAATGTCCATCCACTTTACTCAGGTTCCCTGACAATGTCTGAGAAAACTGAAGAACCAGAAAAGGAAAGTAAGAGGCAGAGCTCAAAAGGCAAATTGAAGCAGATGCCTGGAAAATTCAAACAAAAAACCTTCTGAGTGTTGCTTATCTGTGTAGTTGTAGTGAAATTTTGTTGATCTTCTATTATATTTGTCTTGAATCATAGAGCTTCCTCAGTTCTTCACTTGATTTAGCTAGTGTGGGGCTGACCTTAATTAAATTTCTTTTCCTGATTCTTATTAAGCTGACCATTTGATGTTCATCTACCTAGTCTTATTTCCTCTAGGCCTTGAGCCCTTTGAGTCGCTCTCTATTCTTATTTCTATGAGTCATCTACGTGACCCAAAGAATGATGGATTAGAATAGCAATTGGAATTCCAAAGGCATTTCAACATTATGCATCTGAATATCTCTTGTGTATACAGATTCAGGGATCATAGAAGGATCCGCATGTCACATCATTTTTCACTGGAGCTAAGAAAATCCAAAATATTCTAGAGAAAAAAAAAGTTTATTCAGGTTTGTATCCAAATTTATCGCTTGTCCTACACAAATGTTTTAGATCTTGTCAGATATGTTCTGGGCATTCAAGAGGCAGAAAGACATAGAATAAGGTAGGGGAAAAAAAAGATAGAAATGCTATAATGCAAAAATCTATGCACTTCAAGTCTTTATGGAAAAGCACATAATCAGGATGAAAAAGAGGTGTATAATTATTTGACAAATTTCATTTATTAACAATCAACATAGATAATCCAGACCTTAATTCCCTTCTTTCCTTATCAGATTTTAAAAAGCCTAAATTTATCATATAAATATCTAAACTTTCTGTTTGATTTTGCTTATATAAATAATACTTGAAGAATTGTTTCTTTTTTAGTTCAGAAAGAATTATAGATGGGAATACTGCTATACATTAATTTATACAAACCAGAAGTGAACAAAATACTATATATAATAATAACACACCTGATGTTCATTTAGCAATTTATAGTTTGCAAAACACCTTACATATATTATTTATGTCGGCTTTTAGCAACTCTTGAGGAGCAAACAGTATAAGCCTTATTACCTCCAATTTGAAATGAGGAAACTGAGTCTCCTAGAGGTGAATCATCTTGACCAGGATGAAACAGTATGTCACAGATAATTCAAATTCTCTCTCTTTCCTGACTCCAAGTACAACATTCTATCTACTATATCTGTTTTTCTCTTCTATGACATTCTTCATTTTTCTTATGTAATATGTTATATTATTTCAATAACTTCTAAATGCTTAGTGGAATAAATAACATTTTTAAAAAAGTTTCTAGATTTTCCTATCGAAGGTTATACTTTGATTCTAGAGATGAGCATTTTTATCTTTGTTAATACAGCACATATTTTCAGGGTTTTAAGGTTCTCAAAACACTCTCAGTAGTCCATGAGGTAAGTACTTCAGGTATCATTTATCCCTGTTTTGCAGATAGATAAATTGAGACTCTGAGAGACTAAGGGAGTTATAGTTCCCCAGTGACTAAGACATGATTAGACCCAAGGTTTTCTTATTCTGGCTTCAGTGTTCTAATCTATCTATCTAAATCTAGTCATTATACTATCTTTTTGCTATGAACCATGGAATTAAAAACAACAGTAGCAGCAAATTATTTTATTTCACAAAAGCGTACAGGTCAACCCAATTCTTTTATCGATGACTTCATGCTGATTTTAATTGTTGATGTAATTTGGAATGTGCAAAACATAGTGATGATGATGGCTTGTATTTTAACATACAGTACAAAACTATTTAAAGGTGTTCATTTATTCTCACATCTCCATGAGTCATGGATGATTGTTTAATATAAACTTTCTTAATGCAACCATCTCATAGTACTATCATCATAAACAACAATTATTGGAACAATTGTCAGAAGTTTTTTTTTTTTTTTAAGTGAACTTTAATAGGAATAAGTATCAAGTCCTAAATATAGTTTTAAAGGCTCAACTGTCTTGATGGGGAAGAATAGGGAATATGGGATCAAGAAAATAGTTTAAAGCTAAAGGAAATCTTAAGTCCCAATGAGGCTATCATCTCCAGGTCTAACTATATAGATACACTACAACTACCCAGATCACTGAAGCAAAAATCAGGAGAGGTTTTTTATTTATTTATTATTCTTTAATTTTCCAGGCATTTGCTTCAATTTTTCTTTTTGCCAGAAGTTGATTGGATTGAGCTCTGACTCTTCCCTTTTCTGATTCTTCGGTTTTCTCAGATATTGTTAAAGAACTTGAATAAAGTGGATGGATGTTTGTGAGATGAATCAGAATTCCTTTTTTTAAATTTTATTTTTTAATTAATTTTATAATTATAACCTTTTTTGACAGTACATATGCATAGGTAATTTTTTACAACATTATCCCTTGTACTCCCTTCTGTTCCGAATTTTTCCCCTCCTTCCCTCCACCCCCTCCCCTAGATGGCAGGCATTCCCATACATATTAAATGTTATAGTATATCCTAGGTACAATATATATGTGCAGAACCGAATTTTGTTGTTGTTGTTGCAAAGAAAGAATTGGATTCGGAAGGTAAAAATAACCTGGGGAGAAAAACTAAAAATGCTAACAGTTTACACTCATTTTCCAGTGTTCCTTCTCTGGGTATAGCTGTGAATCAGAATTCCTAATGAAGTTGAGCCTATATTTATATTTTACATGTATATATGTACATACATACATAATACATGCATGCATTACATTAAGAGATTATGCGACCTTACATAGAACTATTTATCTATATCTCCCTGTATTCTATCTCTATAGCTTATATCTTTCTCTGACTGTACACATACACACACATTCATCCATATATAAACACACACGTGCATGTGCACATGTGTGTATGCTCTCTGTGTGGTCAGACATCTGTAGTATTATGTACAGCTCTGAGGGTCCCATTTTAGAAGGGACATTGACAAGTTATAGCTCATCCAGAAGAAGGTAAACATGACAGTGATAGGTCTGGAAACCATGCCATATGAAGCCTGAAGGAATTGAGGATGTTTATATTGGAGGAGAAAAGGCCTGGGGAGGGATGACAGAATGATAACAATCTTCAATTTTTAAAAGGGTGTTGTGTATAAAAGGGATTAGATTTGTTCTGCTTAGCCCTGGGGGGCAGAAGTAGGTCAATGAATGGGTGGAAGTTATTGGTGGTTAGATTTTGGCTCAACATATAGAAAAACAATTAGGACTGTCCTCAAATAAAATCACTAGAGATCTTTAAGCACAAGGTGAATGACCACTTGTCAGGAGTGTGGTAGATGGAATTAATGATTTGGATAAATTATGGGGATTGTACTTTGGCACTAGGTAACTTCTGAGATGCCTTCAAACTGTAAAATCCTTTGCTTCTGTAATTGTTCCATTGTTAAAAATGTGGTGGTAGAAAAAAAAAAAGTCTTTTTTTAAGTACTCTAGAAAATAAAGTTGGTTCAGTATTTTGAAAAAAGTCTAAAGTTGTCAGTTCTTTCATCAGGATAGAAAAATTTTAAAAAAGAGACAGTGGTTTTCTTTGGTCTTTTAAATAATTCAGTGAATCATATGGATCTCTGCAATGTCTGTCTCTTGTGTCCAAATGGGCACGCATAACCATACTTTCCAGGTTACTTTTTTGGTAGTTTCCCAAGGGCACCTTAAATGTCTTTTCATTCTCTAATAAATTGGATCTTCTTTTATGTTTATGTTAAATATATAGAAACCAAATTTTCTCTTGAAGGGACAATGCCAAGGGACTTTTTATCAGCTAGGATATAAAAGAGCCTAACATATTCATACTCTAACTTAATGTTCAAGTTGTTCCAGATACCTGACTAAAGATTCTCCTTCTAATGAATTGCTTCAGATAGTGTTATCTGCTCACACATTTCTGCTTTTATAGAACACAAAAATGGCAGATCACTCAGCAGAATCTGGAGACACTCGGACAAGAGCTTCTGGGAACCAAAGAGAGAGGAAGGCTTACAGAAAGCTAGCTGAGCCCCAAGTGAAGGAGACAAGACTTGAAGGAGAAAATAAAGGATCTGGAGATAATATTTGGAAAGAGACAGTAGAGGACTTTAACTCCTGGCTGCATTTTGGGATTATTGAACTGAACTGAAACTAAGGCTGCCTTCCAGAAGCTCTTTAAGAAACCTCCTCCAAGAGAACGATTATAATTTAGAGAAACAGAACATTATAGATTTCCAATTTGGGAATTCCCCAGACTAATGAAATCACAGCCTGGTTCTAAACATTCCCCTGTCACTCCACTGACCCTCTTGTATTTTAGGGTAGATTACTTAAAGTAACAACATGTATTGATATCAATTTCTTATCTAAGTGGAGATTGTGTTTAACCAATCAAGCATCTATTAAATGTTTACTTATTGCTTACTGGAGGCTCTGGGGATCAATTAGTCAATAAATATATATTTAGTACCTACTGTATGCTGGGACTGTGCTAAGTGCTGAGAATACAAAAGGAGTCAAAAAACAGTCCCTACTCTCTAGGAACTCACAATCTAAGAAAACAAATCAAGTTTATAACATTTGAAGATTTCTGAAGTCTTAGTGTTCACATTGACAATTTACCAATGGCCTATGGAGAGCCAGAACAGGTTGGCTTCAGCACACTCCATGTCTCTATATCAAGGAGTTTAGCTTGGAAAAGACGAGAAATATCATAAAGGACAGTGAAGTCCAGGAAAAAGAATTATGGTCTTTGAAGTTATAAAGATGGCGAATAGAAAAATAGGAGTGGCCCATTAACATATAATTTTTTTGCAGATGTGCTAATGGTAGAAGTAAATTGACTATAGTTCTCAGAGAATTCTGTGATCCTAAAATGAGATCTCAGAGAGAGCAGAATCAAGAGGCTTAGCTCCTTCAATTTATAGGAGTATGGTTTGGAGAATGGAACAACAGTAATAATGACAGCAGATGAGTGGGAAAAGATTTATTAATGCTATTCATACTATGCTATTTAAGTATATGCTAATGCTTTGAGTTAAGCTCTCAGTTGGCTTGTTAGGTTAGGTGACTTGTGCAGGATCACACATCCAATATGTGTCAGAAGTAGACTCTGAATGCAGAAAATGAAATTAAGTTACATGTAGTCCTACATCCTCACAGGATTGTTATAGAAAATTGACAATGGAGTATTATAGATCAATTTTCAGCATCTCTTTAATATAGATAAGTTGGAGGAGGTAACTAATTCTTTGTATTACTTCCTTATAGCTCCCACAATTGGCAGACCTATAGAAAGTGTACATCTGGATAAAAGGCAGGAAAAGAAAATGTTTTTGAAGCCTGTTTTTTTTTTTTTCACTTTACAGTATTTAATAAATATAGTTTTTACATCACTTTTTAAAGTGATTCTAAAAATATCCCCTTTACTCCTTTACCCAGACAGACATTATCTATAATTACAAATAAAAAAGAAAGAGAAAAACATCAATTCAACTAAAGCATTCAACGCATTGAACAAGTCTTTCAGCATCTGTCAAGTTCTATACCTATATTTGCCTATCTGTGCTTTGAAGTGGAAAGTGTGTTTTCTCATTAACAAATGAGAATGGGCCAAATGTGAGATGACAAAATACAAATGGCCAAACTTGTTCTTTGGAATTGCTCATCATTCAATTTTGACATTTCCAATTACATTATTATAGCAACTATGCATATTGTTTTCTGCTTTGTATCAATTTGTATCAGTTCATTCTTCTGTAGATTCTTCATATTTATTTTTCATTACAGCACAGTAACATTGTATTACAGATAAAATCTTTTACACATTTCCCTCTGTGAGAAGGTTAACTCCTTGAGGACAAGGACTATTTTAATTTTCTATTTCAATATTTATCAACAATGAATAACGGCTGGAGTTAAGAAGTCTCATCTTCCTGAGTTCAAATCTGACCTCAAACACTACTATCTGTGTGACTTTGGGCAAATGATTTAACTATGTTTGCCTCAGTTTCCTCATCTGTAAAATAAGCTGGAGAAGGAAATGGCAAACCACTCCAGTATCTTTGCCAGGAAAACTCCCAATGGGGTAACAAAGAGGCAGACATTACTAAAAATGATTGAATAACAATAATAATATCTTCAGCACTTAACATAGCACTTTGCACATAGTAATCTCTATTTAGTTTTTATTTGTTTATTACATTCATATACCTCATCATGTTCACATTCTGGATTGTTTGCATTCCTTCAAGTCCCAGATAAAATCCCATCTTTTACTGGAAGTTTTTCCTGATCTCTCTTAATTCCGGAATCTCAAATGAGATATTTGTAAAATGCTTAGCACAATTCTAGGCACTATATAAATGTATTTTTCTTTCTTCCTTCCCTTTTCCCTTTCCCTAGTTCCTTCTCATTGTTGATTATTTCCAACTTATCTTATATAAGATCATTTGCTTGTTGTCTTCTCATTAGACTGTGAATTACTTGAAAGTAGGGACTGTTTTATGTTTCTTTATATCCCCACCCATATTTTACTTAACAGTGCCTGGCCCAGCAGATGCTTAGTGAGTGTTTATTGAATGACTGGCTGACTGTCTATTGAGGAAGACTAACTATATTGGTAGAGGTTTGTGAGCTATAATTTTAGGAATTATGATTCATAGTCTATCTTGAACCTGGTAATCTCTCCTACCCTACTCCTATCACTTCTTGGACTCAACCTATGAATGTGAATTGAAGGAAGGGTAACATAGGTCATTGTATTATAAAGTTTTGTTTGGAATATTTTAAGTTCCATAAGCATTTGCAGGTACCTTTGGAGAAAATTTAGTTTGTTTTGTTTTCAACTATTACTGCATAGTTAGTTTTCAAATGTATTTCCTTAGCAAATTAGGTTTTTTTGAGATGACTTTCATATGGTTGAATGCTTAAGTATTAATATCCATTGTATTTAAGTTCATTAAGTCAAAGGAAGTTGATAATCATTACACGTTGTATCTCTACAATAATGGTCTAATTCATCAATGTGTCCTCCTGACTCTTCTTCTTCTTTTAAATTTACTATCTCTGTGATGCCAATAGTAACTTTTGTCTCTCATTTTAAATAACTTTGTGGTTGTCTTTTGATCTTCTTTCATTAACAAAGTACCAAATTCTATTAATTGAATCTCTTCAAGGCATCTCCTCTTCTCAAATCCCACTATTATGATGCTAGAACAGGTAAACTCATTACTGTTATTCACCTTCTAGTCCTATGCCTGGCTTCCAGACTTTCAAACCATACTCTTCATCCAATAATTTCCCTCATTTCCTGTAACTTCTTCCTTTTGAAGCATTCAACTCTTGCTGGCCTTTTCAATTTTCTGTAAAATCTCCACACTTTTGAGTTTTTGTGTGTGTTGTCTTCATTTAGGAGAGGGTCCATGTCATCTCACATCCTGGGACCTGTTCTGGTTTTTGGACTAGAAAATTATACTCTTTTGTAAGATACCTTACCCCCCTTTCCTTTTAGTTTCCTTTAATACATTGACTCCCTCATTAGAATGTAAGCTCTTTGAAGACATGGAGTATTCTTTAGCTTGATTTTCATTCCCTGCACTTAATACAGTGGTTAGCACACAGGAAATACTTAATAAATCTTTCCTTTCTTTCTTCCTTCATTCTTTTCTTTCTTCCTTTGTTACAAAAGAAGACTTGCATGATAAGGGACAGGGACAGTTACATTCAGAAATAAATATGATGCCAAAGCAAAAAGTATCAATATGGCTTTAACACAGGACAGAAAATTTTAAAAGAAATGTATTACAACAATAAAAAGATTAAGTGGGAATTTTATAATAATTTTAAAAGAAAAAAATAGTTTGCCTGGCAAAAAAATGACAACAACTCAACAATAAGAAAGTAGACTGCTTTCTGTTCTTTAAGTGTGTCTTTCGCTTTCCTGCCTACACATTTTTGTTCATGTTTCCCTATGCCAAAGTTCTTCCCTCCTTTTGCCTTTTGAATCCCAAGCCATCCCTAAAAGCCCAAATACAATGTTACATTCCCCATGAAACTTTTCTTTAAAAAACTTTAGGGCTAAATGAATGGAAATAAGGGACATTTAGAAAGTACTGAAGATTTTGTGGTAATATTGCCAGTTTTGCTGACTCCTCATTCTCCTCAGAGAATTTGAAAAAGCCAAGTCTATTTGACATGCTAATGGACATTTGTTTCTGTCCATATCCATGTTTGTTTCCATAGCTTCCTTGTGTTTCACACAGTCTAAGGGCTAAACCATCCAGGGATAAGCCTTTCCTATAGAACGTCTCATTATTTCTTTACAGTGGTATCAAAAGATGTGGTCTTTGTTCATCTACAGTGTGAGCATCATGAATCAAGTTGGATGCTGAGGAGACAAAGGGTTATTTTTCTCTGGCCCAGCAACTTTGAGAAATGGACCTGCTTCTTGATCTGGAATCCTGGACCTGGGAGATTGATCCATGGTGACTAGGAATCTAGGTTGAATGTTGCTAATAGCTAAGTAGGGAATCCCTGAAGAGCCTTGGAACTTGGTGGGAATGATATTATATAGAAATTAAGTTTAAATGTCAACTTAATCCTTATCCTTTCCCAGAGACTGGCATAGTAAAGGCAAATATTATACTCTCTAGGTATAGGGGAGAGGTTTGTTTGTATGTTTGTTCTTGCTATACTTTAAATTTTTAAAAAATACATTAAAATAATTTGATTAAGTGGTTAAGTAGAATTGGGGTGCTTGGGCCACCTAAAATTGGGCTAATGCCATCAGTGAGGACAAATCCCTTTAGTACCTTTAGAGAGTACTGTAGACCTGTAGGAAGGGAAAGGAAAAGGAAATATAACACAATTGGCCTTTGGAAGAGACCAGAGTAATTACTGTTACATCAATAATGTTATAAATTATCTGTCCAATATGACACTAAGCCAATTTTACCTGGACATTTGTAATTTATAATTTTTTTAAGAACTAAACATTCTTTGAAAGCAAAGGTTATTTCTTAACCCTATGAGCTGGAGACCAGGATGTTCTTACCCTTAATATTGATTAAGACATTAAGACTGAGACTAGTGACCTCAGCCACTGAGCAGGAGTTTAGCCACAACCAAATCCTCGGAATTTCACAAGTATCATGGCTCTGTTCAGTGCTTCTCAATTGGCATATAAGGGACAATTTCACCCCATTTGCTTTCTAAGTGACAAGTTTAGCTTTCTTCTACATATTTGGTGATTTGTCTAATGTATAGGACTTGTTCTATGTTTAGATTTAAGCCACTGATGGATGGATGATTATCTAGGCCAGGAGTTCCTAATTTGGGGTCTGTGAATTAGTTTTTAAAATATTTTGTTAGCTATTATTTCAATATAATTGTTTCCCTTTGCATTCCTAGATATTTTTATCTCACACATTTAAAAACAGTATTCCAAGACAGGATCCTTAGGCTTCTCAAAACTGCCAAAGGAAAAAAAAAACTGCCAAAGAGACCAATACATAAAAAAGGTTAAATATCCTTCCTATAGGCAAAGATTGGTGAGAACTTCAAGTAATGTAACAGAACTACAAAAATTGCTGCAAGATTGTATTTTGTTGAGGCTTAAGTCAAGTTCTTGCTAATCAAAGAGGCATAAAACCAGATTCTCACGAATGAGAAGGTTTAAATCATATATCTATTGGTTACTAAGTTCTAGCTCTCGCTTCCCTGTGAAACTTCAGGTAGATTGCTCTGGCCATTGAGCTTTGAGGCTGGATTCCACATTATCCGTAGAATGGAGTGTCCAATCAAAAAAGTTATAAGTGCATGAAAAATGAAATACAGCCTCAGGGAATAAAAATGGTTCCACCTTAGAAAATACTAGCATTTTATATTTTACCTATTATAGAAATAGTTCAATATTTGGAGAAAACTTGCAAATTCGTAGACAAATTAAATTGGCCTATTTCTAGTGATTAAACTAAGTAGTTTTCAAAAGAAGGATCCTTTGATTTTGAAACAAATTGAACAGTTATTTTTGGTTGTGTAAATGGGTGGTTACTGGCAATAAAATTTTCTTTTTTATCCTTTATGTATGTCTAAGATGGTCTGTCAGCAAAATGTGTTCAGTCTATAACAAAATTGAATTAAAAAAAAATTTTAAACTCAATGATTCCAATGACAGCTTCTAACTTTATCTTCTCTTTAAGAACTCTGACTTATAAGTACCGTTCCTTTAACTTTTTTTTTCTCTTTGCTTTTCTTCTCCCTCCTTTGGAGAAGGAAGCTTATCTTTTAAGATTTAAAAAATAGCCTTCTATACTAAAGATGGGAAAGGGACCTGTATATGCCAAAATATTTGTGGCAGCTCTTTTTGTAGTGGCTAGAAACTGGAAAATGAATGGATGTCCATCAATTGGAGAATGGTTGGGTAAATTATGGTTTATGAATGTTATGGAATATTATTGTTCTGTAAGAAATGACCAACAGGATGAATACAGAGAGGATTGGAGAGACTTATATCAACTGATGCTGAGTGAAACGAGCAGAACTAGGGGATCATTATACACTTCAACAATGATACTGTATGAGGATGTATTCTGATGAAAGTGGATATCTTCAACATAGAGAAGAGCTAATCCAATTCCAATTGATCAATGATGGACAGAATCAGCTACACCCAGAGAAGGAACACTGGGAAATGAGTGTAAACGGTGAGCATTGTTTTTTTTTTTTTTTTTTTTTTTTTGTTTGTTTGTTTGTTTGTTTGTTTTTGTTTCTCTTCCCAGATTATTTTTACCGTGTGAATACAATCCTTCCTTTGCAACAACAACAACAACAACAAAATTCGGTTCTGCACATATATATTGTACCTAGGATATACTATAAGATATTTAATATGTATGGGAATGCCTGCCATTTAGGAGAGGGGATGGAAGGAAGGAGGGGAAAAACTCGGAACAGAAGGGAGTACAAGGGATAATGTTGTAAAAAAAAATTACCTATGCATATGTGCTGTCAAAGAAAATGTTATAATTATAAAAAATTTTTTTAAAAATGACCAGCAGGATGAATACAGAGAGGTTTGGAGAGACTTACATGAACTGATGCTGAGTGAAATGAGCAGAACCAGGAGATCACTATACACTTCAACAACAATACTGTATGAAGATGTATTCTGATGGAAGTGGAAATCTTCAACATAAAGAGGATCCAATTAACTTCCAGTTGATCAATGATGGACAGAAACAGCTACACCCAGAGAAGGAACACTGGGAATGGAATGTAAACTGTTTGCACTACTGTCTTTCTACCCAGGTAACTTATACCTTCGGAATCTAATACTTAATGTGCAACAAGAAAATTGGATTTACACACACATATTGTATCTAGGTTATACTGTAACACATGTAAAATTTTATGGGATTGCCTGTTATCCAGGGGAGGGAGTAGAGGGAGGGAGGGGAAAATTTGGAAAAATGAATACAAGGGATAATGTAAAAAAAAATTACTCATGGATATGTAGTAAAAAAAATTATAATTATAAAATTAATTTTTAAAATAGCCTTCTGGAAAGTAAGTGCTTCTGAAAGAAAAAAAAACAATCAAATTAAATAAAAAAAAACAAAAATTTGAAGTCTTGTTAGAAGTTTTATTTGCTGACTGTAGTGGGCTAGTTTGAATAATTTGCCTGAATTTAATCGTCCAATGAATTAGAATAGAATCACAAAAAAAGCCAATATGATTTGGGTGTTTTTGTGTTGCACAGTTACAGATCTTTTAAAAAAAAAACTGTTATTAGTACTACATATAGGAAATTGTGCCAATTTGCAGGAAACACAGATAACTTCTGACACTATTTCTTCTTTTATCTCTGCCTCACATGAAGAAGTTACCCTTCTTGTCAATGCTAAGGCTAACCCCTCTCCATCTATATGCAATCCTATTCTATCCTATTTTCTTTAGTAGATTGTTCCCTCTGTCATTCCTGGTCTTTTAGTTAGAAGCCTGGCAACTATTTCTGGAAGTCCTACAGCCATATATGTTAAGATTCAGAGATTAAAAAAAATTTTTAGTCACCCAAATCCTTGGCATTATCGAATGGTTCAACATCAGAAATTATTAAGATTTTATCTATGGAAATAACATTTCAGTCCAACAATAAATATTTATTTTGCACTTACTATGTGCCAGGCACTAGACTAAGTGCTGAAGTTTCAAAAAGAGTCAAAAATATAATTCTTGTCCTCAAGCAGTTCACAATCTAATGGAAGACAAAATGTATAAAGAACATATTTCTATATATAGCATTGCAAGGGCTATCCCTAATATTGTGGTATGGGGGTTAGAAGGGAAGCAGAATAGATATCTCTTTTTTGTTTCTTCCAGTCTTCTTCCTCACTTTAGACTTTCTATTGGGGCCAGCCTTTCCATTTTTGGAGAGAATGTCTGATCCTCCTGCAGCTTTCATTGGGTACTGATTGTTATATCTTTCCAGAATCTCAGGCATATCACAGCCTGGGAAATGACAAGTTTTAAATACTTCTAAAGTGGTTTAATCTAGAGCCAACTATTATTTCTACTCTCTTGGTCTGGGCTCTGAAAGTTCCTGACTTGAGGTTAGATCTAAAAAATATGCTTGTGTGCTTGTTCCTTTTGGATTTCTAGTAGTCTGCTACTGGAATCAGCCCCTATCAATTAATTTGAAAGCTCTTCTGGTATAGAGTGACAGAACTGCAGGTTCCCCATTAGTGTGGGATTACTATTTTGGTTAGAAGCTGGACCTAAGATCCAGCTTTAATACTGAGATCTGAATTAAATTAAATTACTCTTTGATTGGAACATAGCCTGGACCTCTTCTCACCCCTAGAACACTACACCTGGGAACTGGAGCATTTCTCAGATATCTGATTTAGAACTAGGTAGTGAGAAACAAAGCTGCCAGTTTTCATCTATTCTTGTACTTCGCACAAATTCAAATTTCTTTGGGCTGGATTTGGGGATCTCTTCTTGACTAAATGGAAAGCCTTCCCTTTTGCCTGGGATTCCCTGTACTTTTATTCTTGGGTAGATCCTCTTCCTTGGTGTTTGCTGATCATTGTCTTACTATGCCAATTTAAGCTGGAAAAATGATTCACAGTCATTGTTTTCCCCCTTTGGATTTCCTGATTAAGACTCGGTAGTTTCTAGATCTAATTTGAAGAGTTGAGTTGGGAGAGCTCTATTCAAATTCTTTCTGCTACTCCTTCATTTTGATTTCTCAATTTAAATGTATACTTTCAGTCATATTTTTAAAAACATATAATAATATTTTATTTTTCTCAATTGCATGTAAAAACAATTTTAATATTTAAAAAAGTGAATTCTAAATTCTCTTTTCCTCTCTCCCTTCCCCCATAACCTCCCTCCTGACATAATTACCAATTTGATGTTATACATATGCATTTATGCAAAACATATTTCCATGTTATGAAAAAAAAAATACAGACCCCTTCCCAAAAACCACATAAAATTTAAGTGAAAAATGGTATACTTTGATCTGCATTCAAATTCCATTATTTTTTTCTTTGGAGATGGATAGCATTTTAAAAATCATGATTCCTTTTGAATTGTCTTAGATCATTTTATTGCTGAGAACAGCTAAATCAACCATAGTTAATCCTTGTGCAATATTGCTATTTCTGTCTATATTGTTCTCTTGGTTCTGTTTATTTCACTCTGCATAAACGCATGTCATTCTTTACAGGTTTTTCTGAAATCATTTTATTCATCATTCCTCATAGCACAATAATATTCCATTATAATCATATACTATATGTTTTTCAGCTATTGAGGAAATTTTTAAAAATATTTTTTATTTTCTCTTAGTTTGGGCATTTCATATTTTTGTAGGTATTTATCCATTTCTTTTAAATTCTCAGTTCTGCTAGTTGTTCTAGATCATAGAGCTGAAAGGTATATTAAAAGTCATCTAATTCAGCCTCTTAATTTTGTAGATCTAGAAACTGAGATTTCATAAGGATAAATAAGTTGCTCAAGTTCCTACAGTTTAACCCTGGTACATAAACCTTTGTGTTTGTTGATGTTGGCTTCACTTGGCTAGAGGGATAGATTTTAGATGAGGAGCTGTAAGTATTACAGTTGTCATGAGACTTTTGCTTTGTTCATGGGATTTTATCTTTTTAATCTGTGGATTCAGCTTCAGTTACTTTAGATATTCTCTAGATTTCCCTTTTAAAAATTTTTTTTAAAGTTTTAAGACTGAATGGTATGTGGAAATTCACTTTTCTATTCTTTGGTTGATCATTATTACCCCTGCTGATTTGTCTTTAGCTAAGTGCAGTGGATAGGAAGCAGGCTTTAGGATTAGGAAGAGTCATCTTTATGAGATCAAATCTGGTCTCAGACACTAGCTGTATGACCTGGGCAAGTCACTTAACTGTTGTCTCAGTTTCCTCGTTTGTAAAATGAGCTGGATAAAGAATTGCAAATGTTCCAAGAAAACTTCAAAAGCTTTCATGAAGAATTGGACATGACTGAAAAAGACTCAACTTTTAAAACTCACCTTTTACATACATTATTAATAAAAGCAATACAGATTATCTCAAGTGATCACCAATTATTTACAATTCAAAGACCCTTTTTCAGGACTATTGAGAAGTTTTTGTTGTGTTATGCTTGAAATTTTTTCTCTAAAATAATATCTTTATGTTAAAACAATTATTTCCATGATTTTTCTTTTAATGAGCTAATTCTAATCGATTACTGCAGAGGATATTAAAATTAGTATATATTTATGAAATTAATATGTATTCATGAATTTTTATAGTGTTCTCTGATTACTATTTTATGGTAAAGAAATTCTACAACCAAACATTTTTTTCTTTTTGTTTCTTGTAGATTGAAGCAAAATAAGTAACCATTTCCCTAATGATTTAGTCAATAGTCTTAAGGAACTTAAATGGATTTTATTAGTGTAACTAGAAGTTGTTGCTATGGAATAAAACTGGCTAGGCACTCAGATCTTTTTTTTTTCTCCCTCCTTCCATAACAATTTAGGTAAGAACGGAATATTCCCATACTATATATTTTTCCCTTAAAGAGTAGTTCATAGGAGTAGAGGGTGTGGCCTGTGTGATCTTCCCTTTGGTGTACACTTCTACTGCTTCTTTTGCCTCAAACTAGAGATTTGCCTCAAGTTACTCCATTCTATTGATCTGAATCTGGCTCCAACAAAGATCTTATACGTCCATATGGATCACTTTTCCTGTAATTTTAGAGAGCTAATAAATACAAAATATTAAGAAAAACCATCACTTTGAGGTTATTTCACAAATATAGCTCTGGAGCTTTTAAGTTAGGAAAACATTCTAATCACTAGTATAGATGGGATCTCCCTTCCTGTTTTTTGGTTTTGTATATCAGAATTGATAATTTATATTCTACATTTTTCCTTTCCCATAATGGAATAAGTTTTTGGTTTTGTATATCAGAGTTGATCATTTACATTCTACATATTTCCTTCCCAATAATGGAATAAGTATGCAGACACATAATGTAAGGTATTCTTAGTAGATAATATTAAAAGATTAACAAACATATAATGGGAGAGGGAATTGGAAAAAGGAAAATCTTTATGTAGCTTTCCTTAATTCTTTAAGGGATGATTCCCTTGACAGGGTCAATCTCAGTTCTTTATTCTGTAAAGTGCAGGCTTGCCCTGAGACTAGATTAATATTCTTTACTGCAAAGGGTTCTCCCTTGTAAAGCTCAGCTCCCAGTGCATCTCTTCTGCTTATCTTCTCTGCTCCACTGCAGAGCAATTCAAAAGTTCTTGGAGTAGAGGAATTCTAGTTTTTCCCTTACCTTGCCAATCTCAAATCACATGATAAGCCACTTCCTCTTAGAGAAAGGAGTGAATGCTGCCCTCCTAAACTATGAATCACATGATTCAGTTAGGGTTCAGAACTTTGTCCCCACCAGCAGGGAGGGATTACTGGCTCCAAATACTCTGTTATATAGGAAATGTAAATGCTTAAAAAAAATCAATTCCCCACAAGTCTAAAAGTTATTTATAGGCCAGTTGTATTGAGTATCTTTGAAGTCAGGAGTTTTAGAGCTGGAAGGGATAATAAATACCTGACATTTATATAGCATTTTAACGTTTTCTAAGTGCTTTAAATATTTAATTTAATTTGAACCCTACAACTCTGTGAGGTAGGTATGATAGGCATTATCTCCACTTTACAGATGAGAAAGTTGAAACTCAGAAAGGTCACACAACTAATAGGTGTCAGAGATGGTATATGAATTCAGTTTTTCTGGATTTTCCTGTTTCCTGACTCTGTTATGATCACACAGATCATTTAGTGCATTTAGTGCAGGGTATTCAGCCAGTTGAGTTCCAAGTTGGTAGCACCAATGCACTACTCAGCTTAGAGGACTTCACTATCAATATTTTCCTTTTAAGTGATTTCAAGGCTTCAACAAAATGAAAAGGCTTCACAAAAAATTGCCACCAACTTCTGATCTCGCCTAACTCCCCTCATTTTATGACTGAAAAAGCCACCAAAGGAATTAAGAAAGGCTCTCATCTTTAGACTTTGATCTTGAGGATCTTAGACTTGTTCCTGTACTCTTCTTCAATCTCTTCTCTGTGGGTAGTGAGTCACCACAATTTCACACACTGTTAACTATTTTGAGTGTAAGAAAAACTTAACTATAGTGCAGGGACTTTCAGGATACAAACTATATGTAGGAGGGCAAATTGCAGGTAATTGGTATAATCACAGTCATGCTTTATCTAACTTAACACACCCAAGTCTTTCTTCTTATTTCCACTCTGTTTCATCCTGTGGGTCAGAGCTAAATGTAGGTATTTTGCTCTAATGAGGCCCAAGGTCTAATCTTGGTGGATATATATAATGTATCTGTGGCCAGGAAGGAGGGAATTCCAGTTGGCACCTGGGAACTCCTATTGAGGCAGTGCTCCTCAATGTCTCAATGTGGTGACAATGCTGACCAGGTTGGTTGTTCATTTTCTTTTTTGATCATCTCAACTTTCCAGTGTCTTCTAATAAATTTCTATTCCTAAATGAGGTGTAAGCATGTGCCAGAGAAACACACGTTTGGACAAGTACCAGCAAGTTGGAAAGACTTCAACAATGATTCTAGTAACTTACTATATATCTGGGAACCAAACTGGTAAATTTAAAGGGGCTCATAATCAGAAGATTTGTTAGAAAATGGAATTTTTTTCTTGGTCACAACTAATACCTTCAATTAATCCATCAATCAACAAGCATCTATTAAGTATCCCAGTGCCAGGCACTGGGAATAAAACTAAAAGTGAAACCATTCTTATTTGCAAGGTGCTTATATTCTAATAAGGGAATCATGGACATAAATAGAGTGTCCTAAAAGTCTTACTGATTCCAAGCAATTGAACTTTTTTTCTTTAGTATTTGATTTTATTATTATCATTAAAAAATATTTCACAATAAACTGCCAGTGATTAAAAAATGTATTGATTGTAATGTTCTTGAAGCCATGAGGAATGAACAATCCTTATTCTTTTGAAATTCGTAATATTCCATCAATGTTTTATAAAAGCATGAGCAATGGCTCTTGATGTATGGAAATTCTATTGCTCTAGCCTACTTTAATCTTTTTTTTTTAAATTAAAGCTTTTTTATATTTCAAAACATGTGCATGAATATTCTTTGACTTTAACCCTTGCAAAAGGTTATGTTCCAATTTCCCCCTCTTCCACCATAACTTCCCCTAAATGGCAAGTAGTCCAATATATGTTAAACATGGTAGAAATATATGTTAAATACAATATATGCATACATAGTTATACAATTATCTTGTTGCACAAGAAAAATCAAATCAGACCAGAAGAAATGAGAAAGAAAATAAAATGCAAGCAAACAACAACAAAAAGAGTGAAAATTCTCTGTTGTGAACCATACTCAGTTCCCACAGTCCCCACTCTGGGGGTAGATGGTTCTTATCATCACAAGATCATTGGAACTGGCTTGATTCATCTCATTGTTGCAAAGAACCATGTCCATCAGAATTGGTCATCGTATTATCTTATTGTTCCCATGTATAATGATCTCCTAGTTCTGCTCATTTCACTTAGTATTGGTTCATGTAAGACTCACCAGACCTCTCTGAAATCATCCTGTTGATTGTTTCTTACAGAACAATAATATTCCATAACATTCATATATCATAACTTATTCAGCCATTCTCCAACTGATAGGCATCCACTCAGTTTCCAGTTTCTTGCCACTACAAAAAGGGCTGCCACAAACATTTTTGGACATGTGCATCCCTTTCTGTCCTTTAAGATATCTTTGGGATATAAGCCCAGTAGAAACATTTTTGGATCAAAAGGGTATGCACCATTTGATAACCCTTTGAGCATAGTTCCAAAATGCTCTCCATAATGGTTGGATCCATTCACAATTCCACCAACAATACATTAGTGTTCCAGTTTTTCCACATCCCCTCCAACATTCATCATTATCTTTTCCTGTTATCTTAGCCAATCTGAGAGTTATATAAGAGTTGTCTTATTGTATGTAAGAGTTATCTTAATTTGAATTTCTTTGATCAATAATGATTTAATGTACCTTTTCATATTACTAGAAATGGTTTCAATTTCTTCATCTGAAAGTTGTCTGTTTATATCCTTTAACCATTTATCAATTGGAGAATGGCTTGAATTCTTCCCCCCCCCCCAAGGCTGGGGTTAAGTGACTTGCCCAGGGTCACATAGCTAGGAAGTGTTAAGTGTCTGAGACCAGATTTGAACTCGGGTCCTCCTGAATTCAAGGCTGGTGCTCTATCCACTGCACCACCTAGTTGCCCCCTTGAATTCTTATAAATTTGAGTCACTTCTCTATGTATTTTAGGTAAGGCCTTTATCAGATTTTGTGAACAAAAATTTTTTCCCAGTTTATTGCTTCCTTTCTAATCTTGTCTGCATTAGTTTTGTTTGTACAAAACATTTTTAACTTAATATAATCAAAATTATCTATTTTTTGATAAATAATGATCTTTACTTCTTCTTTGGTCACAAATTCCTTCTTCTTTCACAGATCTGAGAAGTAAACTATCCTATGTTCCTCTAACTTGTTTATAATATCAATTTTTAGGTGTAGGTCATGAACCTATTTTGACCTTATCTTGGTATAAGGGGTTAGGTGTGAGTCAATGCCTAGTTTCTGCCACTAGTTTCTAATTTTCTAGCAGTTTTTGTCAAATAATGAATTTTCATCCCAAAAGCTAGGGTCTTTGGGTTTGTCAAACACTAGATTACCATAGCCATTGACTATTTTGTCCTGTGAACCTCATCTATATTTTTTAGCCAGTACCAAATGATTTTGATGACTGCTGCTTTATAATATAGTTTTAGATCTGGTACACCTAGGCCACCTTCATTTGCATTTTTTTTCATTAATTCCCTTGAAATTCTTGACCTTTTGTTCTTTCAGATAAATTTTGTGATTATTTTTTCTAAATCTGTAAAATAATTTTTGGGGAGTTTGATTGGTATAGCACTAAATAAGTAGATTAAGTTAGGTATTATCATTTTTATTATATTCACTCAGCCTATCCAACAGCAGTTGATATTTTTTCAGTTGTTTAGATCTGACTTTATTTGTGTCAAAAGTGTTTTGTAGTTGTGTTTATATTTATTGACTTTGCCTTGACAGGTAGACTCCCAAATATTTTATATTATCAACAGTTATTTTAATGGAATTTCTCTTTGTATCTCTTGCTGCTGGACTTTGTTGGTGATATATGAAAATGCTGATGATTTATGTGGATTTATTTTGTATCCTGCAACTTCAAGCAATAAACTTTAAAGTATATGTAGGACATATGTGAAGAGAATAAATAAAAATAAATACAAAATAGTTAAATGTAAAGAGGACATTGGCACCTGAGTATATAGGAAAGGACTCACCTAGAAGATAGTGCTTGAGCTTTCTCTTGAAAATAAGAAGGATTATTGGAAGTGGAAGTGAGGAGGGAGTATATTCCTGCAACAGAGCACAGTCAGTGAAAATGCATGGAGTTGGGAGGTGGAGCATATTGAGTTAGAACAGAGAGAAGGCCAAATGAGTCTGGATTATAGAGCACTTGAGGTAAGGGGCTAGAAGGAGAGGTTGGGGTCAAGTTATAAAAACCAAACAGAGGAGTTTATATTACAAGCATGTATTGGTGTAGGTAGAGTCCAAACTAATGAAATCATATAGCCTTGAAGTAATTTTTAATTTGTCTGATCTATCATATTTTATAGGCATTTACTTTTTAAGTTGGTTAATTCTTTTCCATTTAAAAAAATTAAATTTTCTGTATTGGCCTCTTACTTTACTAGTTAGTTGTATGTGTGTGTGTGTGTGTGTGTGTGTGTGTGTGTTTGATCTGACATATGTTCATCCTAGATTTTTAATGAAATGTTGTTAAGCAGGCTGCCAGTTTCCTGTAAGTAATTTACTTTGAAATGATTCATTTCCATTTTTTTAAAAAGCAAAAAAAAATTATTAGTTTTAAAATGTGATGCTTTTTCATTATAAAAAGAAGAAAATCTGAAAGGGACCATAAAGTTCTTGGTTAGACTATTTTCAAAGAAGAGTTTTATGGGGAAAGAAATGAAGCCTCATGATTTTGTGTAAAACTTGCTAACTCCTTGCATTATTTCTGCTGGCAATAAATGAAACAGATGAAACAGCCTCTTGGAAAAGAATGAGTCTGGTTTTATTTAGAGAACCAAATGATATTAAGTTTTTGAAGTAGCTAGGTGATGTGGTAGAATACCTGGCCTGGAATCAGGAGGACCTGAGTTCAAATTCTACTTCATATGTGAATGGGCATGTCACTTAACCTTTGTCTGATTCAGTTTTCTTACTTGTAAAATGGGAATTATAATAATGCCTACTTCCCAAGGTATGGTGAGGATTAAATGAGATAATTTGTAAAGGCTCCTGATTCATAAGTAGATGCTTAATAAATGTATATTTCCTTCCTTTTGTTAGTAATGGAGCTGAATGAGTAGAAGAATTTGGCAAAATTTTATTTATTATTTTAATACCATTTTGGGGAGTCAGAGTAAAGAAAGAGTAGAAAACCTCCTACAGGTAAAATAAAGTTTTTATGTTAAACAATCAAGAATACAAAGATAAAGTGAAATTATTGGACTCTGTCCATTCATTAATAATAGTAAGCACTGTAAGATTTTACTTTATTTAAATTTTTTGTCTTATTTTATTTTTAATTTATGAATAAAAGAAATATAACAACTATAACAACTAATAAAAAGGTGATTGCACATGAAATTACAAATGATACAACTTGCTATTCCTTTTGAATATACTATAAAGTTATCATGTAAATCCTTTTTTTCTTCTCCTCTGAGATGACTACCATTAGAGACAAAAATGAAAATGTAAAATCTCTCTTTATATACTTCTATTTATCAATTCTTTATCTGAATGTAGATGGTACTTTCATTCATACATCTTTTGTAGTTAATTTATATATTTATAATAGTCAAAATGACTTATTTAATTGAAGTTGTTTTTTAAAATGATGTTGCCATTACTGTTTACAATATTCTAAGTTCTGCTCATTTTGCATTTCATTATTTCATGCAAGTCTATCAATGTTTTACTAAGTTCACTGAGCTCATCATTTCATAAAGAGTAATAGTATTCCATTATAATCATATACTACAACTTCTTCAGCCATTCCCCAATTGATGCCTTCTCACAATTTCTAGTTCTTTTCTACTTTAAAGATTGCTGCTCTAAATATTTTGGAATATAGAGATTTTTTTCCTTTTTCCCAAGCATCTTTGGAAATACAACTAATAGTGGTATTGCTTTTATTAATAGCATTTATTCCCTTTGAAGCATTATTCCAAATTGCTTTTAAAAATGGTTGGATCAGTTCACAATTCCATATCCAATTTTTCCATATCTACTCCAGCATTTGTTGTTTATCCTTCAATAGTTTTAGTCAATCTATGCTTTTAATTTTCAATTCTCCAGCCAATAATGATATAGAACATTTTATATGACTATAAATTGTTTTGATTTCTTTATGTAAAAATTTCCTGTTCACATCCTTTAACCATTTATTAATTGGGGAATCTGTTTAATTTTCAAATTGCTGATTAAGCCACTGGAGATTGACCTTACAATAATGGATTTCCTGAGCACTTATATTTTTTCCAATTAAGAAAGAATAAAAAAGTTATATTAACTAGTTTTTTTTGCATGTGCTTTATAGTTGTAACATAATATGACAGAAGGAATGAGGAGATCTGGACCTAAGTCTTGGCTTCCCTTTAAGTTGAGCATAAGTAAATCATCATTTTGGACTTCAGAATCCTCATGTATAAAATGAAGTTAAAATACTTGTTCTACCTATGTCACAGAGTTGTTGTGTGGCAAGCTTTTAAAATTGTAGCATACTAGCTAAATCTGAGCTATTTTTATTACATAGTGCTTTTCTCTACTTTCTCACATTTTATCCTCACAGGAACCCTCCAAGAAAGGTAAGGGAAGTGCTATTACTTCCATTTTCCTGATGATTAAACTTAGGCTCAGATAAGTTTCACACCTAAACTCATACTTCAGTGGTATATTTCTTAGGTTAGATATTTCTTTTTCTAAAGAGAATGTACTAACAGAATTGCATTATTTCCCAAAGGGAAATTCCCCTCAGTTAAGTCTTCTATTCAGGAATCAATAATGTTCTGAAAACTATGCGTAATAGCATTTAGATTCCCAACTTATTAAGTATCAAGGACCCTTCATGTGATTCATGGACTGAGTAGCCTGTGATCTAGTGCTCTTCTCAATGATAAAAAATAAATTAGTGCACTGATCTCCTAGCAATAAAATTAATGAAACTAGCAATTTTTCGAATCCCTTTAGTTTTCCACAATACATTCTTTGGAGGTAACCATGAGTGGTTCAAATTTTTCATTCTGTTTCTTTGCTATATTGTGTTCTGTGTGTTTTGTGATAGTATGATAAGTATGATAGCACAACATATTACTCTCAAAAGCATGGGGCACATTTTCCCAGAAGCCACACAGGTGGACTTAGATCACTCTTACCATTTGCTGCCTTCAGTCCTATACATGTATTGCTGAACAAAAAAATCATATAACTGTTCTGATTGTGTCCATTGCAAATCTATGTTACCTAACCTCAACTAAACCCCTTCATTGCTGTGAGGCAATCTTACTATGTCTCCTTTATTGACGCACTGCCCTGCCCTCCACAGTGGCTCTTCTAAACCTTTTCATTCCTCCTCAATCGTCCCCAGGTTTCCTCCCACTCCCACTCCACCCTTCTCTGACCCCTTCAGTTGAGAATGTTTCTTTATATTTTGCATAAAAAATTAAGGCCATTCACTACAGATTACCTCTTTTTTCCTCTTCCTCATCTTTTATCACTCATATGCCATCTAAGTGGTTTTATTCCTTACCAAGGCTAATCCTTCTACTTGTTCAAGACATGCCATTCCACACTGTCTCCTCCAACAACAGATTATTTTATCCATCATCCTGCTTTTTTATTGAAGTTTTTTTTTTATTTTCAAAACATATGCAAGGATAATTTTTCAACATTGACCTTTACAAAACCTTGTGTTCTAATTTTCCCTTCCTTCCCCCCATTCCTTCCCCCATAAGGCAAGTAATCCAATATATGTTAAATATGGTAAAATATGTGTTAAACGCAATATAGACATACATATTTATACAATTATCTTGCTGGAAAAAAATCAGATCAAAAAGGAAAAAATGAGAAAAAAAAATAAAATTCAAGCAAACCACAACAAAAAGAGTGAAAATTCTCTGTGGTGAACCACCCTCAATTCCCACAATCCACTTTGGGTGTAGATGGGTCTCATCATCACAAGATCATTGCAACTGGCCTGACTCATCTCATTGTTGAAAAGAGCCACATTCATCAGAATTGATCATCATATAATCTTCTTGTTGCCATGGAAGTCTCTCCAAGCTTCTCAAAATCATCCTGTAGATCGTTTCTTACAGAACAATAATATTCCATAGCATTCATATACCATCACTTATTCCGCCATTCTCCAACTGATAGGCATCCACTCACTTTCCAGTTTCTTGCCACTACAAAAAGGACTGCCCCTAACATTTTTGCACATGTGGGTCTCTTCCTTCCTTTAAGATCTCTTTGGGATATAAGCCCTGTAGTAACACTGCTGGATCAAAGAATATGCATCATTTGATAATCCTTTGGGCATAGTTCCATACTGCTCTCTAGAATGTCTGGATCTATTCACAACTCCACCAACAATACATTAGTGTCCCAGTTTTCCCATATCCCCTCCCACATTAATCATTATCTTTTCCTGTCATCTTAGCCAATCTGAGAGGTGTGTAGTGGTACCTCAGAGTTGTCTTAATTTGAATTTCTTTGATTAATAATGATTTAGAGGACATTTTCATATGATATCCAACTTTTTAAAAACTTATTTTTAAAATCTCTTCCTGTTTATTGAATTATTCTCTACTCCATACAAACATGCCCTCTGTCAACATTATTCTGAAAAAACACACACACACACACACACACACAACTCTCATTTGATCCCTCCATCCTTGCTAATTATCAGCCTATAGCTCTTCTGCAATTTGTAGCTAAACTGGAAAAAAGCCATATATAATGAATATCTCAGCTTTCTCTCTTTTCACTATCTTCTTAACATCTTAAAATTTGGCTTATTACCTTATTTCACTGCTCTCTCCACTGTTACTGATGATCTTTTTGTTGCCAAACCCAAAAGCCTTTTCTCAATCCTCATTCTCTTTGCCCTGACACTCTTGCTCACCCTTTTTTCTTTGATACTTTTTTCACTCTAGGTATTTGGAACACCAATCAGTCCTGATTCTCTTATCTATCTAATAGCCCCTTCTTTTGTCTCCTTTACTGGATATTCTTTCAGATCTTCCTCTAACTATAGGTGGCTCTCAGGGTTCTGTCACTGGCCTTCTCTTTTCTCCTCTAAACTGTGTAACTTGGTGATCTTATCAGCTCCTATGGATCAAATTATTATGCTAATTCCTATGCTGATGATTCTCAAACTACCCTATCCTGTACCAAACTCTTTGCTAACCTCTAATCTTTCATTTCCCATTGCCTTTTAGACTTAGTGAACTGGATGTCTAGTAGACTTCTTAAAGTCATTATTCCCAAACAGAATTTATTTTTCTTCCTAAACTCCTTCCCCTTCCCTATTATTGTGGAGGTTAGCACCATCTTCCTGGTCCTTCAGATTCCCCACCTAGAAGGAATCTTCTATTCTTCACTATTTCTCCCCCTGTACATCCATGCTGTTGTCAAGGTCTGTCTCTTCCACCTTTGGAACATTTCTGCAATACACTCCCTTATTTCCTTTGATATTACCATTACTCTATCACAGGATCTCATCATCTCACACCTGAATTATTGCAATAGCCTACTGAAAAATCTGCTTGCCTCAACCTCACTCTTCATTCTAACCTATTCTCCATTCAATCACTAAAGTGATTTCCACAAAGCATAGGTCCCATTATATCACCTCCCTTACCTAATAAACTCCAGAGACTCTCTATTACCTTCAGGATCAAATACAAAATAGTGTATTTGATATTCAAAGCCCTTAATAGCCTAGTTCCATCCTTTTTTTTTAATACCTTAGTCCTTATCATATATTCTTCAGTTCAGTGTTATTGGCTTCCTGACTTTTTATGACCAGGAGACTCCATCTCTTGGCTCCAGATTTTTTCTGATTGACTCCCATCCCTGAAATGCTTTCCCTCCTCCACTCATTTCCTTTAGTTTCCAACTGAAGTCCCATTTCTTTTTTACTGAAATCTTTTCCTAACTCCTCTTAATTCTAGTCCCTTCACTATGTTCATTATTTCCTATTTATCCTGTATATGGCTTACTTTTTATGTTTACGTCTTGTATCTTTCATTAGGTGAGCTCCTTGAGGACAGGATTTGTCTTTCATCTTTTTTTTTCTATTCTCAGTGCTTTCTTAGCACAGTGCCTTGCCCATAGCCAACATTTAATAAATATTGATTGATAGATGCAAGGGAAAAGTGGGCTCAAATTTATAGTACAATGATAGTGTGACAGTCATATATAGGATATATGTATATTCTGCATATATAAATATAAAATCTATAAGTATATATATATACATATACATAGATACACACATAACACACATATGCATTATATGTATTTGTATGTGCATGTGTATGCATATATATATGTATATATATATGTACATATATATATATATATATATATACACATACATATGTAATATTGCTCCTGGAGCTTTACAGCCTGAAACCCTGCTCTCAGCCCAGGGCCAGAATTCTATGAACAATAAAGACAAGAAGTCATGTTCCTTGATGCTGCCTCTCTCCTTGGGTGACTGTTTTCATACATCTGTTTATTTTCAGAATGTCATTGCTCCTAGCTAGATGTGTTGCTCTGGTCTCTCTAATTTCAAATGGATGCCCTATCTACCAGATCTCTTTGATGAAATGGTCAAAGGGAAAGTGAAGGAAAGAGGAGGGGGAGAGAGAGAGATAGACACAAAAAGAGAGAGAGAGAGAGACAGAGAGACAGAGACGAGAGAGAGAGAGAGAGAAAAAGAGAGAGAGAGAGAGAGAGAGAGAGAGAGAGAGAGAGAGAAACTCTATTTTAAATTATAACCCAGAAGTGGATATAGGCAATGGAATTGCCAAACAGAATCTGGTTGCATTAGTACAAGTGTTAATACAAGGGTATTTTATAATCTCTTTCAACCACTTACTAGGTCCCCTTACTGCCTATGACTTGAGAGCTTTTAAAGTTGCTGCTGTTTTGGTCACCATCTCCTAATGCTACTGGTGATGTTTCAGTCATGTGGACTGCAGGCCAGCTTCCAAATCCCATATCACAGATCTCTCTTTTGGATCTCCTCTGTAATCTTAGAGTACAAAAATCTCTTACTCTGACCTTTTGTTGATTCTGCCACTCCAGAATTTGAGGTATTATTTTAAAGTTGTGTGGAGAAGAATGCTGGAAGAATTCAGCTTTCTCTACTTTATCATCCTGGCTCTGCCTTTGGAAATCCCCTATCTATCCTTAAAAGTATTTATTTAATTATTCTTCCTACTATATTTCCATTTCCAACTAAACAGTAAAAACACATCAAGCCCCTTACCATTAACATGCATAAACATAGCATAACAACAAATTCCCACATTGACCACATTCAAAAAAGTATGTCTCATCTTTGTACTTTAAGCATCCCTCTTTGTATCCCTAGTGCTTAACGTAGTGACTAGAACATAGTAGACAATAATAAATCTCAGTTAATTGTCAGAGCATATGTCTCATATTTCATCTTCAGTCCTCTGGGAAAATGCTTTATTGTTTCACTGATCAGAACCCTAAATTGACTATTGATCCTATGACAGCACCCTATGACAGCAACAAGGAGGTAGGATGTAAAAATAGAGGCATCTTCCAGCTGGCCCTCTTAGCATGAATTCTCTGGTGCTTTGTAACATGCATGTAACATGTAGAAAATGATGTTTTCTATCCTATTGTTCCCTCCATACTTCCTTCATGGAATATGAGTGTTTATTTCTTAATTAACTGCCTAAACAAAATGGATATGTCCAGACTTGTAAGTCTGAAAGATCTAAAAGGTCTTAGAACCAATAAGAAAAGCAAGACAAGTGATAGATATTGATTTTGGATGCAGCTGAGGATAGAATTTCAAAGAGGTTCAGGTTTAGAGAGGAGTGATAGTGCTGAGAGGATGAAATATAAAATAACTAAGCAGCAGTTTGAGAAACTGCTTTATTCTCTGATGAAGTAAAAGTACTATCCTCATAGAAGATTGTAATGATGATTATAAGTTGTTATTGAATCCTAATTTAAATTTGTTGAATACATGCTTATATGTCCGTTATTTCTCCAAATACATGTAAAAATAGTTTTCAACATTCATTTTTATAAGACTTTGTATTCTACAGAGAGGCTTGGAGAGACTTACATCAACTGATGCTGAGTGAAATGAATAGAACCAGAAGATCTCTGTACACTTCAATGCTGTATGAAGATGTATTCTGATGGAAGTGGATATCTTCAACATAAAGAAGATCCAACTCACTTCCAGCTGATCAATGATGGACAGAAACAACTACACCCAGAGAAGGAACATTGGGAATTGAATGTAAAATATTAGCACTACTGTCTATATACCCAGGTTACTTATACCTTCGGAATCTAATACTTAATGTGCAACAAGAAAATGGGATTTACACACATATATTGTATCTAGGTTATATTGTAACATATGTAAAATGTATGGGATTGCCTGTCATCTAGGGGAGAGAGTAGAGGGAGGGAGGGGATAATTTGGAAAAATGAATACAAGGGATAATGTTATTAAAATTATTTAAAAATTACTCATGCATATACAAAACTTATAAATAAATAAAATAATATAATAATATAATAAAAATAAAAAATAAAATAATATAGAAAATAAAAAAAATAAAAAATAAATAAAAAAGACTTTGTATTCTAATTTTTTTCACTCCCTCCCTTACCTCCCCAAGACAGCAAGCAATCTGATATAATGAACAATCCTTTTAAACATATTTTCCATATTTATTATGTTATTCAAGAAAAATAAGACCAAAAAGAAGAAAACCACAAGAAAAAAAGGCAAAAAGGTAAAAATGCTATACTTTCATACATATTCAGTTTCCATAGTTCTGTCTCTGGATGTGTGTATGGCATTTTCTATCCTAAATCTATTGGAATTGTTTCAAATCACTGCATTGCTCAGAAGAGTTAAGTTCATCATAGTTGATCACCACATAGTTTTGTGGATACTGTGTACAATGTTCTCCTGATTCTGCTCATTTCACTGTCTCAATTCATGTAAGTCCAGGCTTTTTTAAAATCAGCCTGCTCATCATTTCTTATAGAAAAATAATATTCCATTTCCTTTGTATATCATAACTTATTCGTCCATGCCCTAACCGATAAGCATCCACTCAATTCTCAGTTCCTTGCCATTATAAAAAAGAGCTATTACAAACATCTTTGCACATGTGAATCCTTTCCTCTCTTTTATGATATGAGTGCCCTGTATTGAGCATTCCTTTATGAATAATAATAAATTACTTATTCAATATCTAATTCACATTGTATACTGAAATCCCTTTTTACTCTCCTTCCTCTCCCCTCCTCCTTTTTGGAAGAGCCTTAGAAGTAACTCATAAAATCATCCCTGAGGTGCTGGAGTAGGGTTCTAATGTACTAATCAATGAGTATGAGGAAAGAAGCCTAACCTCTATCATTAAAGGCAATTTCTCCCAGGACTAGTATCAGTTCAAATTGTATGTGTGGTTAAAGAACAGGGAGTATATGCAATTTCTGTAACCCCTCTGGTGACTCAGATCATTTGCAAAATGAAAGGATTAGACTAGGTGATTCTTAAGTTCCTTTTTAAAAAATAATTCTATGATTCTAATTTTAAGTAACCTTTAATACTTTGAAAAGAGGCTTCAAATTGTTGTCAATAAGCACATATTAAGCACCTGCTATGTGCCTGGCACTATGTTAAGCCCTGCGGGTACAAAGAAAAGCAAAAAACACAATTTTTGCTTTCAAGGAGCTAGAAGAGACATATTTTAATAACTATACATTAACAAGCTAAATACAGGACAATTAAGAGATAATCAATGAGAGAAGTCACTAAGATGAAAATGGTTAGATCATAGTTGAGACTTGAAAGTCAGGGAAACCAAAAGCTGGAGGTAAAGGGACAGAACATTCCAGGCATCAGAGGATAGCCAGTAAAAATGTCTGGTGTTGGAGATAGTATTTCTTGTGCAAGGAACAGCAAAGAAGGCTAGTGTCCCTCCATGGTAGAATATGTAGAGAGGAGAGCTTTTCTGTATAAATATACTATTTTTCCCACAAATGCTTTTCAAATCTATGAAATTGGTAATGATAGAAACCCTTTTCTTTATCTTAATTACCCATTTTGATTTTAATTCTTTTCTCTCTGGGAGATATTTCTCCCTCCCCCCTTTTTTCCATTCTTTTCTTTCTGATGGAATGGGGATATGGTAACAAGGGAGTTGCTGGTGGGGAGTTCCTGTTAGTGGGAGGGTCCTGGAGATTTTTTTTAAAGACAGAGAAACAATAGGGAGACCAGAACAGCTAGTATCTGGGAAGGAGGGTCTGGGACTTGGTGGGGGGTGAGTACCAGGTGGCAGGTGGGATAGTTATAGGTTGGGACGTTCCAAGGAAAGCTGCCTGCTGTGTTTAGGAAGAAAAAGATAGGAATTCCAGATGTTCCCCAAACATGTCTGGTTTTGCTCAAAGGTTGGGGGGAAAGTTAGTTTAGGTTCTCCACCAATTTAACAGCTTGCTACTCTGTATGGGAGCAAACAGGAGGGAGAGAAAGATTCAGTGGCTCATGTAAATATCAAAACACTCCAGGGATTTAAAAAAATCAAAATACAGGCTTCTTTGGGGATCACATTAGGGATTAGGGCCTAACTTTAAGAGTAAAATAGTTCTGATTAATGGGTATATTTGACTAGTTCCAGTTGAGTGGTTTTCAATGGTGACCTCAGCCTCCAGCTTCACAAAACTCAGCTGCAGCTTTGTGATGTAAAGGCTGCATTTTTAACAGTCAGTCTGCATAAAATCAGGGCAAAAAAGGACTGGCTGATCTGGAAAAAAAAAGGGGGGGGATTCTCAAGGCACAACTACAAAATGAGGAAGCTGAGAAAAGTTTACCTTTGGAAAGGAAGAAAATATTTCCTTTGCTCACTTTAGTCTCTTGCATGCCTGTTGTACCTTCTTAGAAAACAGAGTCCTGTTCAGTAGGGGCTGGGTTAGCTCAGAGTAGAACACAGTCATTTCTGGTTATAGTCATCCCACCAGAGGTGTTTGGGGAAGGATTCTGAAAAACTTCCTTCTGAAATGAACAGTGTGAACTAAAATGATAGCAAAAAACAAAATGACCACTGCTAAAGAGCTTTAAAAGATCCTAATGGAATTGATTAGAAAAGTGGAAACAACTCCCCTCCCCTCCTTTTTCATGCTGTACAGGGGCACAATATTAAAGAGATTACAAACAACCTAAAGAATGATGCATGTTTCTAGCTGTTTGAAAATTGTTTTTTAGAAATTATTTTCAATTACTAGGCTTTAGATTGTCTCCCTGAGAAAGATGTACATACATACATACATACAAAGAATGAGCTTTCCATGTAATTTGCTCATATCTCTTTTAACTCCAGAGAATGTTAGAATTAGAAAGAATCTTAGGGATGGTCTTTTCCAAAGGTTATGGTGATACACACTGGATTTGTATTCAACTGGAGCTTCCTTTGAAGTGATATAATTACTTTTCCTTTTTTTTTTCCTTCGGGATGTTGCTGGATTTAGTCCTCATGAATTTAGATCTTGTGAAAGTTCCCAGCAGTCCTTGTGGCTGTAAAACAGCCCAATTGACACTAATTTCTTCTTATGGTGTTTATAATATTACCCCTTATACTTCTGTCTCCGTCTGCTCCCCCCTCCCACAACTATTTAGTATAAAAGGGTTCCTAATTACGCTAAACAATTTTATTTCTCCTTTCCTGCCATTATAATTTTTCAAGAGTGTACTTTTGTGTGATGCTGTACTTAATATTATACAAAGAAAATACCATCACTTGGATAAGTTATGTCTCCTCTTTGAGCCTCAGTTTCATCATTTGTTAAAATATGGACTTGAACCAGTCTTTTTTCCCTCATGTTATTAAAATTTCTTTTTTTTCTTCCTATGGCATCCAATTGAAAAAGAAACACCTTTCAAAAACATGCATAGTGAAGCAAAATCATTTCCTATACTGACCATATCTCAAAATATGTCTCATTCTCAACTCATGGACTAGGAAATCTTGAAGATCTAACATTCTATTGTTCTATAATTATGTAGTCATTGCCTTCTAGAAACTTAAAATATAAGATAGACATCCCCAATACCAAAAAATGTTAGGCTTAAAGATAGTATCTGAAGATACAAAGAAATATGTTTAAATGAAGCATTGCAATTTGAAGAAATTCAGTTTTATGTTTAAGACTTCTGAAAACACGTTTCTATTTTAGGGAAACATTAGAAATGTTTGGAGTAAAAACAAAAACAAAAAACTAGAATCTTGCAAGTACTTTGTACTTTTTCTTTCTAAAATTTTTTTTTAAAATAATTTACCACAGTAGCAGACTCTTCAGTCTTCTTAGGCATTAACAAATATTTTGCTTTCTGCAACAATACCTTCTTCCATAATGTGTGTTGATGAAGATTATAAATCTTAGTAGAAACCTGATGATTTAGGTATAGAGACAATGTCTTAATCATTGCTATTCTCCAAGGACAAAGTCTTTAGAAGAGAAAGACAGATTTGGGAAGTTAATTGCTAGTTGAAAAAATGATTTCTGAGGATGGAATTTTTACTGCTAGATCATAGCTTAAAATATAGAAATGATAGGACTCCTAATCAGGGACAGAATACACCTAATAAGGATGAGTAATAATGTATATGCCTATAATCTTATAAATCTAATCAAAAAAGGCATTAACTGAAAAGGAAGAGAGAACAGGAAAATTGTGTTCCTTAAACTAGTTATAGAGAGAGTAGCTGCAGTATGATTCAATTCAAGATACACTCATTTGGTTCCAAGTTATTTCCCCAAGACTTGAACAATCTCAACTCCATCTTCTTTTAAGTCCCGAATAAAATCCCAGTTTTTACAGGAAGCCTTTCCCAACACTCCATAATTCCAGTATCTTCTGTCTCTTCATTATTTCCTATTAATTCTATATATAGTATTTATAAAAGTTTATATAGTGTGTGAATACATATATACACACATATACATAGATATGCATATGTATATATGTATATCTATATTATGCATGTATATTCCTTAATTCTATTATTATCCCTCTTTTAATTATTTCCTATTTATCTGGTATCAAACAATATTTTTTGCAAGTTCTTTTCCCCATTAGATTGTAAATTCCTTGATAACAGGAACTCTTTTGAATTGTTTTATATTTTCTAGTGCTTAGCACAATGCCTGGCACATAGCAGGCATTTAATAAATTTTTATCAATTGATTGACTATTATGAAGCACAATAACACCTAAAAGTTGTTTTATAATTTTTTCACAGCATATATGCACGAGTAATTTTTTTATAATATTATCCCTTGTATTCATTTTTCCAAATTATCCCCTCCCTCCCTCTACTCCCTCCCCTTGATGACAGGCAATCCCATACATTTTACATGTGTTACAGTATAACCTAGATATAATATATGTGTGTAAATACCATTTTCTTGTTGCACATTAAGTATTAGATTCCGAAGGTATAAGTAACCAGGGTAGATAGACAGTAGTGCTAACAATTTACATTCACTTCCCAGTGTTCCTTCTCTGGGTGTAGTTGTTTCTGTCCATCATTGATCAGCTGGAAGTGAGTTGGATCTTCTTTATGTTGAAGATCTCCACTTCCATCAGAATACCTCTTCATACAGCATTGAAGTGTACAGAGATCTTCTGGTTCTATTCATTTCACTCAGCATCAGTTGATGTTAAGTCTGTCCAAGCCTCTCTGTATTCCTCCTGCTGGTCATTTCTTACAGAGCAACAATATTCCATAACCTTCATATACCATAATTTACCCAACCATTCTCTAATTGATGGGCATCCATTCATCTTCCAGATTCTAGCTACAACAAAAAGGGCTGCCACAAACATTTTGGCACATACAGATCCCTTTCCGCTCTTTAGTATTTCTTTGGGATATAAGCCCAGTAGTAGTAGTGCTGGATCAAAGGGTATGCACAGTTTGATAACTTTTTGGGCATAGTTCCAAATTGCTCTCCAGAATGGCTGAATTCTTTCACAACTCCACCAACAATGTATTAGTGTCCCAGTTTTCCCACATCCCCTCCAACATTCATCATTATTTGTTCCTGTCATCTTAGCCAATCTGACAGGTGTGTAGTGGTATCTCAGAGTTGTCTTAATTTGCATTTCTCTGATCAGTAGTGATTTGGAACACTCTTTCATATGAGTGGATATAGTTTCAATTTCATCATCTGAGAATTGTCTGTTCATATCCTTTGACCATTTATCAATAGGAGAATGGTTTGATTTCTTATAAATTAGGGTCAGTTCTCTATATATTTTGGAAATGAGACCTTTATCAGAACCTTTAACTTTAAAAATATTTTTGTTACTTCCCTTCTAATCTTGTTTGCATTAGTATTACACCTAAAAGTTAAGAGAGGAAAAAATCTAAGAAAGGAATCTGTGATAAAACTCATGACTTCAGATAGTTATATGCATAGAGAATGGGAAACAATCAAAATGAATTAGAAATTCTAATTGGTAGTGTAACATCCATGCCTGGGATATGAATTTGGAATGGTATAAACCTTATTTTTTAAAAAGGACACTGGATATCTTAGTAATATTGTGAGCCAGTAGTCTAACTGCTAACTTTTTAGATTTTCCTTTTGATCACTTATAATTTACTTTTGTTATTTTTGTAAATTTTATCTCTCTATAAATAATTTAAAAAAAGAAACATATACAGAGCAGACTAGGCTGTTTGTGGCAGTACATGTATTCTTGTAGTTTCTACTGGGAATGGAGGGATGGGATTAGACTAATGGATTGCTTGAGTTCAAGAATTCTGAGTTGGAATAGGGTTAAAACTATATGTCCTCCCTGAGTTCCATACCATTATAGTTGGTTCCCCAAGAATGGAAGACAACTAGTCTGCCTAAGGAGGGTCAAACTGACCAGCTTCAAAAACATAGCAAGTTAAAGTTTCTATGCCTGTAAGCAGGGAGGGGAGGAAGAGAACTAGCATTCGTTAAGTACCTATTATGTGCCAGGCACAGAACTAAGCAACTATTGGCAAATATTACCTCATTTAATATGTCAACTGCAAGTCTAGCTTGAGTGAGATAGAAGATTGCATTTCAAAACAAAATGAAACAATAAAAGGAAAAAAAAGCATTATGAGGTAAAAGAGAAGTGAGTAGCTTTATATATTAAGAAGATGTACTTATGTGAGGAAATCCAGGAACCAAAGAGGTAAAACATAATTCAGAGTATTTTAGTGAAAATTAATGGAGGCAGAAATAAAAAGTATATTATTATTGGGGTATAATATAGACCAATTAGCATCAGACTCAAATTGAAATGAATCCCTGAGGGTTGCATACTGGCTTAGTATTAAAATATAATATCTATACTTTATTGTAGTTTTATTATTTTTTTAACTAAACATTTCCCAGTGATGTTTTAATCTGGTTCAGATCACACTTGGGAGTGTTATGGGTTGCATGTATTTGACAACTGCTTCAGACCACTTTGAACAGAAAAGAAAAAACAATAGAAAAAAATGGAAGATAAATTAAAAAGAAAACATGAATCTGGTATAGTGATATGCTACAGTATTGTTGGACTTTAATAATTCAGACATCTGCTGGAGCTCTTTTTTCAAAAGCAGAGTATACAATAATTGCATGATTTTGCCTTAATGTAATTTCATCCTTCAAGAGTTAGAGGATCCAATAAGGGAAATTTCTTTTGGAATGTGGTTTTCACCTAAAGGGGAGAATTCTTATTGGGGTAAGCAAGGCAACAAGCATTTATTAAGTGTTTACTATGTGTCAGGCATTGCGGTAAGCAATGGGGATATAGATGCAAGCAAAAATATGGTCCCTGAAGGAACTTCCATTTTAATAGCTGAAGATAACATTTATAAAAGGGAATTAAAGGGAGGGAGCAGGAGGAGAATATCTGATATATGCTTTATATTTTGAGAAGATAAATTCCAAACGGTTCTGAGAAAGGATAGTTAAAATCTTATAGGTTAAAATTCCAAAGGGAAAAATAACTCTTGAAAGGCTCAGGATATGTCTAAGAATGAAATTTGGAAGACACACAAGAGAAAAAAAAAATTAGTGAGTAGAAAAAAAAGAGTAGTTATCTAAAGAGAATAAAGTGGATACACAGGGAAATCACCAACAGATTTAGATTTTTTTAAAAAGACATATCTAGAATATGATAGGAAATGTACAGTGAATTAAAAAATGTAGTATATTCCAGTAGGAATAGTGCCATTGGATGTTAGGAGTGAAAAGTAAAGATAACCAAAAGGTTGAATAGGTCAAGCTAAAGAATCATCATCAATGTGATGCTAATGGAATGCTCCAGGGATGTTTTTTATTCCTGGGTTTTTAATCAAGATTATTATTATTTTTCAATCAGTGCTTTGGATAAAGGCTCCTATGACAATTTTATTAAACTTACTAGGGAAATGATTCTGAAAGGAATTTTAAAATTTTGGTCAGTTACTTTGTGTATTATGTTATTTCTGTATTTTAGGAAGAAGATTGATAAAATGGAAAATTTCCAGAAAAGATAACCTGGATGGTGACATACCTGGAGTCCATGCCATATAGGAACTGATGGAAAGAATTTGATATGTTTAACTTGTAGAAGGGAAGACTTTTGCTAGCTGTTAAATACTCCAAGAGCTATCACATGGAAGTGGAATTTAGGTAATTGCTTCATAGTTTATCCACTCAATGAACATATAGTTAGCATTTACAATGATCCAGGTACTGTGCTAAGTTTTGGGGATGCAAAAAAAAAAAAAAGACAAAAATAATTCTTGCCCACAAAGATTTAGTATGTAGATCTAGAAGGGTCTTCAGAGGTCATCTGGTTTATACCTCCCATCCCACAATTTATAGTGGAGAAAATTGAAACCTAGACCATTGAAATAACTTGTCTAGTATCACATTTATCACATTAAATCCTCATATTCTATACAGATTTCTCTCTCTCTCCTGTTCCCTCTCACTGTACAATTCTGACTTGTTTTTGGCTTCAGAGTAGAATAACAGGGACAGCAAGATGAAAGTTGCAGAAACCTAAAGTTAGGCATTCTATAAAGAAAATAAATCTGAAAAACTAGAGCCAACCCAAAGTGAATAGGCAGTGATTTTGCCTCACATGCGATTTTCAAGTGAAAGATTGGTGATCACTGGTCAGGTATGAAGGGATTCTTGTTTAGGTGGTTATGGCTTTCTTTTTTTAAATAGTATTTTATTTTTCTGAATACATGCGAAGACAGTTTACAATATTCATCTTTGCAAATTTTTCTCTCTCCCCCCACCTCTTCCCAAGACAATAAGCAATCCAATATAGGTTAATCATGTGCAATTCTTTTAAATATATTTCTAAACTCCTCATGCTATGCAAGAAAAATCAGATTAAAATGGAAAAAAAACAAGAGAAAGAAAAAAGCAAGCAAATAAACTACAACAATTGATCCATATTCAGTTTCTACAATTCTCTCTCTGGTTGCAGATAGGACTTTCCATCACAGGACTATTGGAATTGTCTTGGATCATTTAATTATTGAAAAGAGCCAAGTCCATCACAGTCCATCATTACATAAGTCTTGTTACTCTGTACAATGTTCTCTTGGTTCTGCTCACTTCACGTAGAATCAATTCATATAAGTCTTTCCAGGTTTTTCTGAAATCAGGCAGAGCTTTTTTTTAGATATGAAAAAATATGAATAGGATATTAAGATGTTTAAAGTTTTTAAAGATACTGTCAATTCCTTTTCTGTGTCAGTATGTTAGAAAGCAATCCAAAAAAATACATTTTGGGTTATTTAAGCTAATGGCTTAGAAATCATTTTTCTGTATTGATCATATCATAGGCACAGAAAAATTTTACCTCTCTGGGTCTCAATTTGTTTCTCTGTAAAGTGAAAATAGCAGATTAAAGTTTCTCCTAACAATGTCTTGGAGACAATAAGAGTCTAAAATCTGTTAGTCATATGTCTGGTTAAGAACTGTCTGATTGTTTCATTCCTATGTGTTATTCTATTTTCCTAGGATCTTTAATATACTTGTACAAATGATTTCCCAAAATGATCAGACTGCAATAGTTTCAATATGCTGAGAAAATTTCTGCAGATTTCCTCCACATTTATCAGCAATCAATGTTCTCTTCCAACCATAGCCATTGACTTCAATATCTTTCCAAACATCATGTATTTCACTTTATTATTACATAAGGAGATCACAATAATTTGCAACCAATAAAAATATTTTGAATTTCCTCAGAAATTGATATTTCCCATGAAAACCAAGCTATGAGAAGTTAAACTCATGTATGACCATAACTAACAATTCTGATACTTTGGGCACACACCACAAAACAAGTTTGGGTAAAACACCAAGGAAAATTTAGTTGAGGCAGGAGGAACAAGGGACAAAAGGTAATATGGAGTAAAAGATCACAAGTCCCTTAACTGGGGAGAGATCAGGGACAGGCCTAGGGTAATCACTTGGTGTGAACTGCCATGAGGAAGAAGTATGCTGCCTGGTATTTTTCTATTTGAACTAATTGATTTTGCTAACTTGATGTTAAATTTAATTCTTTCTATCAGATGAAGCTTTTGACACCTTATACATTTCATAAACCTGGAGTAAAACTCTGATTTTCCCAACCTAGGCTCTGAGCAACTTTTAGGCTCTCTGGGTGTTATTCTTTAAAGCTATTCCGGCCTGATGAAGATTCTGGTCAAGAGAAGAATCAGCATTTATTTTCCCCAATTCTTATTATATTTCCATAAAATACTTAGTTTTGTGGTTCATCATAATGTGGAAATGATACTGGTTTCTTAGCTTTGGTAGGTCCTACTGAGTTTTTTTTTTTTTTTAATTACTTGTCCTGGCTTTGCCCAGGTAAAGAATATTGGACACTAGAATATAATTTTTTGGATCATGGTGACCATGAACATAAAAACGTAAAATTATTTTTAATTCTTTATATTTTCTTTTTGTTTCTATAGTGGTAACAGCAAAACTGCAGAAATTGATGCCGAGGTTGTTGAAAATCCTACAATTCTTAGTTTTAAAGTACTTAATTATTTAATGTATCTGACAAATGAGAACACTTAACTTGTGTTTTCTTATTTCAGAATGATGGGATGAGGGTTAAAGAGACAATGTCAGTATATGAGGTTTTTAGTGGGCTTCCAATATTTAAATACTAATGATAAGGATCCATAGTGTTATGCCCTCCTTCCACCTTTTCCCACTTCGTTTCTTCCCACCTCCTCTATTTGCTGCCTCTCACAAAAAAGTATTTGTGAAATTCTGGGGAAGCAGCTTAGGGAAGCAGACAGAAATTGTATATTACTGCTTGAGAAAGGCAAATATAAAGAGGCATTTCTCAAGAACTGTGGAGAAGGTGTATGTTATAGTGCCTAATTCACTGTGTTTTATGATGTGTTTGATTTTGAGGTCTGTATTTTAAAGAGAGCCTTTCTCATTGGGGCAAGGGTGAAGAAAGTCAACCCTTATAAAAACATGCTTTGCCAGAAAGTCTTTGAATTCCCTTGTCATTTTAAAAAAGCTATTTGTGATTGAACAAGTACTAACTCCCTCACATTCCCTCCCTTCTTTCTTTCCAATTTTTCCTGTTGTATCTTAAAACTAACACTGATGGCAAGATGGGAGTAGGGGGTCATATTGGAAATGATAGTGATATCTCTAATTCAGTACTGTACCTTCACTGGAAAGGAGTTTGGAGAGTGATAGGGCATAAAATGAGAAATGCCTGACTCTCTTAAAAAGCTTTATTAATAGTTTAAAAAACTCCTTTTGGCCCAAATGCTGCTGTTTTCTAATCCTTTCCACTACCGTAAAATAAAGAAAAACAGTTAAAAAACCAAACTTATTTACTGCATATGACAACATACTATCCTTTCTATATCTTCAATAAACCACCTCTTTTGACTTAAAATTAGCTATTACATTTACCCAAGTTCTATTTGTTTTTTAGTGTTGCTTCCTTTACATTCTTTTGATCCCAAAGATTCGATACCTAAATTTAATGAAGTTGTTAAGAGGAAAAATCAATTTTTGTTATTTTTACATGGAGCCCACCAGTTTTTACTTTGTACTTTGTACATGATATCTATGGAATAAAAAGATATATCCTTGTTTCTAGTAAAAACTAAAGGGGATATATTACATTTTATGTCCTTATCTTATGTTAAAGAGCATTGCATCAAAACTATCAAGAAGTCAATAATGAGAATCTACAGGTCAAGAAATCTTGAGTAGAATAAATTTCTATACTCAGGCCACGATCTTATTCTAGTCCTAACTGACTCATTAATCATAATTTTCTACTTCTAATTGGTACTTCTAGCCAATATTTTGGTAATTAGGATAGCTGAGACTTTATATAGACTTTTGAGAAGCTCAGGGCTTCCCCAAAGATTGGAAGGGCAGACACAGAGTTGCAAGAAGATGAGGGATAGGAAAGGGACCAGAGCAGTTAAAAAAGAAAGATGTAACTAGGATATAAATCAAGTAGGATCTTAGAAGATCATAAATTCTTTTGTTTCTTTTTCTTACTCTCACATTTCTTTATATGATAAAAAATTGAAGATGAAGGAAATTTTCCTTGAGATCTCCCCCCCCCCCAAAAAGGAATGTACCATTTAAAAAAATCCTTTCTTCTCCTTAAAATACATGTACTCAGACTTAAAAGTTTGGAATATTTGAAATATGAAACAGAATAAGAACAATGATTTTGATTTTTTTTCTTATAATACATATTTTCCTTCAATTCAGCAAATATTTATTAAGTTCCTATTGGCATTTGCTAGATATTTTGCTAATCTCTAGGTATATAAAAACAAAAATGAAAGAGTTCTTGGCCTAAAAGAGATTATGTTATTTTAAAATGAGTGTGAGTGGGGGAAATATGAATCAGTCATTCAGTTCAGTTGTCTTTCAATATGTGTCTGACTCTTTGTGACCCCGTTTGGGATTCTCTTGTCAAAGATACTTTTTGATGTTGTAACTATTGGATATTTCTGACTGAAAAGATTAGATAATCAGATGAGGAAACAGGCAAACAGGATTAAGTGACTTGCCCAGGGTCACACAACTAGTAAGTATCTGAGGCCAGATTGAACTCATGAAGATGAATCTTCCTAACTCAAGGCTCACTCTATGTCACAAAGCTGACCTCAAAGTACATATACAGATGAAGAAATAAAAAAAAAACATGCAAAGTAAATATAAACTGTTTTGGTGATATTGGGGATACTATTAATAACTGGCTGGGGCACAGTTGGGGTACAGTTGTGGGGTGGGACACAAATCAGGAAAGGTGCCTTTGTAAAAGGTGCCATCTGACCTGAACCTTTAGGAAAATTTAGAGATTTCAAGATGTGCAAATGCAGAATGGAAAGAATTCTATATCTGGGAGATTGCTTGTATAAAGGCTTAAAGACAGAAGGTAGATTTTGTTGGCCATAGCTAGTAGGAAAGGTTGAAAAATATTAAAAGAATGTCCCCACCATAGGCTCCCCTACATTGCAAGCTAAGAAGTACCTTGAAAGATTATATATTATGATGAGCTTTTATTTTTGTTTGTTACCAGGAATGAAGGATTAATTCAATATAAGGAGAATATAAATATAATAAACCGTGTTAATAATATAAATCACAAAAATAATATAATTATATCAATAGATGCTGAAAAGTAATTTTGACAAAAGTATATAAAATATAAATTATTATATTTTGTATTTACATAAAATATAATTTATTTATAATATATAATCAATATAAAATAACCTAGAAATAGGACTAAATGGGACTTCTCTTTAATATAACTTCTCTTTATTATCTAAATTCAGGAACAAACATATGTAATAAAGAAAAGTTGGAAATCTAGCTTATTATTATTATTTGGTAATAAAATCAAGGGTAAAGCAAAAGTGCCCTAGTATTACCACTAGTTTTTAATAGAGTGTGAGAAATACTAATTATGCCAATAAAATATGCAAAAGAAATTGAGGGAGTAAGCATATGGAAAGAGAAAAAAATTATAAAATTATTACTTTATTTTGCATATGATATTATGGCATACTTGAAGAATCCTACAATCAAGTAATAATTAATTGAAACAATAACTTCAAAAAATTATAGACTATAAGTAAATTTACATAAATCATCAGCATTCCTATATATGACCAGCAAATCCCAATAAAAATATCTAAGAAGAAAAATTCCATTCAAAATAACTACAAAAGTTACTTGGGAGTATGATTATCAAAATTCATGCAGAAACTGTCTGAACTAGTTATAAAACACATAGAAGAAATGCAATTAATGTAACTTTGGTGAGCAATTGAAGATACATTAATTGATCAAATGACATCAATGTAATATTGTTTTACTTTTTCTACATTAATTTATTTATTCTTTACTTAGTACTAAACAATCAAATTCCCCAAAATATTTTATAGAGCCAAGAAAAATAATAAAACTTACTTGAAAGAAGAAAAGGTTAAAAATTAACTAAAATTAGATTAGTGAAAACCTAAGAAATTGCTCATTTGTTTATGCTGACATTTCTCCCAGCATTAATCAATCCTATAATTCAACTTTGTAGACAGTTTTTAGACTTTTAATATTCTTTCAATGAAAGTGCAGTAGCCTTGGTTAATATGGTATTTTTCCATAGTCACAGACTTCTAAAATTCATAGATTATAGATTTACAGCTGGAAAAAATAACATACACTACCTGGCCCAACTCCCTTATTTTACAAATAAGGAAATAAAGGTCTATAGAGATCTAATGACTTGCCTGCAGTCATAAAGGTAAGAATTAGAAGGTACCTCAGCACTTCTGTTTCAATTGCTCTAATATTTTTTAGTCTGGAGTATTCTATTAGGAGATAGCTAATAAATGATGGTATAAAATCAGACTCAAGAATATTTAGATTTGAAAACTTGGTTTTCTGGTAATTTTCTCTATGGGTTCTGAACTTATCAATAGAATAATAGATTTGGAGCTGGAAAATATCTGAGTTTTATTTAGACAAATCCTACTTTCTTCCTACTTAATAAATGAGGAAAGTAGGGCTCAGAGAAGTCAACTGATTTGTTCAAAATCACATAGGGAATAATAACAGAGCCAGGATTTGAATTTAATGATTCTGACTCCAAATGCAATTGTTTTTCACACTCACTATTGTCCATTTCCAACCCTTCCTTTGACCTTTGTTTAGTTGATTTTTTATTCCCAAGGATTTTACACTTTTTAAATTAATTTTGTCTAACTTTATTTAACCTAATGCTTCAGTCTATGGAAATCTTTCAGAATTATGATTCTATTATCCAATCTCATGATTATCTGTTCTAGCATTTCATTATCATGGGATTGCATGTGACCATGCACAAGGTGGTGATAAGATGGATAAGGGTAAATGGCTAGATAGGATTTAAAACCTGGTCTCATCTCTGGCTATATATAGATATACTGAGCTAGATGAGTTTGCACTCACCCATTAGGACATACTCAGTCCCAGGATGGTTAGTCCAAAGCTAAGTGAATTAACTGTCTCAAGGATTCTGGATATGATTTCCAAAAAAGAGGTTTCAATTCTAGGTGGAAAGTAGAGTTGCAGGAGAGTAGTTGATAAGGTGACTGAGCAGATAATTGAATGGAATATAACTTATTTGTATTCCCAGTGCCTTTTTCACAAAAGGTGCTTAATACATAGTAAAGTCAATTAAATTTGTTGAAATCATGCATATTGTGTCTGTTATATTCTTGTATTCTTTTGATCTACCTAAGTAGCCATTAAACAAAGATTAATTTCCCAGGAAGAATCCTTAATGATATTAGAACTTAAGAGAAATTGCTGCCATCAGGAAAATGAATAGCTTTAAAAAACTGTTGGGGATAGGAACAAGGAATCAAAAAATGTTTAAAACAATAAAACCTACTTTCGTTTTCAGGAGTGGTTCTGAAACTTTCTGATGTAATCATTAGATATTTCTGACTGAAAAGGTTAGGTAAGAGTAGATATCACCTTTGGGATGTCTCTTCCTCCTTCTAATTATGTCTTTTTCCTCTCATCATGTGGAGCTGCTTCTTAGAAATAGCCTCTTATGAAGAGAAGTAAAATCTCAAATCATTGAAATAAAATATGTTCACATGCAAATAAAGCATACAAATCTTGAACACAGGATGTGTAGAGACAACCTAAGGATCATAAGTCTCTCAGAAGCACATGATATTATAAGAAATCTTAACACCATAATGAAAGTAATAGAAGATAATTTTTCAGAATATCTAATAGAAAATGGAAAGAATTCATGTGTTGCTTCTAAAAATCCAAGGCTGCAAACTCAAAGACACATAGTAGTTACATTTAATAATTCAATTCAGAAACAGCAAGTTCTAGAACCTATTAGGAAAAATACAAGGGAAAAATACAAATACAAAGGAATAATGCAAGACTGTTTTACACACACAAGAAAAAGGAGAAGGGAATGAAATAATGTGTTCCAGAGCAATGGAGCTCAGATTCAGTCCAGGTTGATCTACTCTGCAAATCTGAGCTTAACCATACAGGACAGAAGTTGGAATTCAATAATAATAAAGAGTTTAAAATATTTTTAGAAAGAAAACCAGGACCAAAGGTATAATTTGCTTTTCTAAAGCCCCAAACTACAAAATTATGAGAGGAATGAATAAATGCAGACAAGCAACAGCAAGAGAGTATAGTAAGAAACTCCTTTCTAAAGATATGCAAAAAAAATAGGGATGAAAGTGGAAATCTGGTATAGGTAACAGTGAAGGGGCAAATAGGGGACATTACAGACAGAATCTGGCAAAACCCTGCCTACCACTGCATGCTACTTTTGAGGTATTACATCACCACATAATAGGCTATGAGGAAAAAGAGGGAAAGGAATAGGGTGGAAGAGAGGAGTGAATGATATGTTGAGGTCAAATCAAGGGCTAGCAATGAGGCAAAGATGACTTTCTTGTTAAAAGCCTAGAAAAGATACCTTGGGAACTTATTATATAAAGAATGTAGGGAAAAGAGAGAATTCAGATGATTGTAAGGATCTTAAATCAAAGGAAAGTTTAGAGTGAGCAGCAGAAGAAGACGGATGATGGAAAGGAAAGTAGAAAATGAAATTTAAAAACTAATGAATAAGACTAGGCAAAAGGAAAGAGAGGAAGGGCAAATTTACATGGTTGAAAAAGGAAAATAGAGGGACAAAACATAACCAGATAAATTAGAAGAAAGGAACCAATAAAGAAAACCTTAAAAGAAAAAAAAGGTAACAAACTGAAGAAGAAATCAGGATGGAAAGGATGAGAATTCCCTGAGGGAACAGAGCCTTTAAAAAAAAAGATTAAAGCATAATAATTTAAGTCATATAATATAGTGTTTAGAGCAAAAAAGAGAAAAAATTATAAGTTAATAACATATGGTTTATTAGAAGAGATATCATTCAACAGGAAGAGATGTATATTAAAGGAGAAGGTATTCTCTGAATTGATGAGAAATTTAACAGTATTGTAAGAGCTTAGGGCATATGAAGTGGAGTAGTATGAGATAAGATGAAAAGGTAAATTGGGGTAAGAGCCTTGAAGTTCTCAAATACCAGGATAAGGTTTTTGAGGTTTATATTTTAAAGCATAAAAATAGTTAATTTCGAGATTCATTTTGAAACAATCACTTAATGGTATTCTATGATCTGTGTCCCCAAGTTTCTTTTTATAAGAATGTGTTTACTACTCAAGTAAGTGAAAGAAGTTGATCAAAATAAGTTATTTAGTGTTATGATAAATTTTCTGGCTATTTGTTTTGATCACTACTAAAAATCTATTTGCATTCCATTGTAAGAAATACATTGAAGTTTATTTGATTTTTCACACATCCCTTTTATGTAATTTAAAAAATCTTCTTTCAGGTATAATTGTAGTTATTAAATAAGTTCCCAAGATTTTTTTCCTGTGAAAAATTCATCTTGCTTAACTCATTTTTGCTTGATAAGTTCTATTTTGTAAATATTGAATATGAGATGTTTTTTAAAGCAACTTGTTTAAAATATAGAAATAATCAAAAGAATGGGATATTGATTAAAACAGAAAAGTTGATCAGTGGACAAATGACACACAAGCTACACAAGTAAATACATTTAGTGATACAATGTTTGATAAACCCAAAGATATCAATTACAAAAGTAGTCTGGCAAAATTTAGGAATAGAGCAACATCTTATACCATATTCCACAATAAACTCCAATAGCTACATGACTAAGATTTTCCATAAGCAAATTATAGGAGTGAGGAAGAGATACTTTTCAGAAGTGTGGCTAGGGGAAGAGTTTTTTGTTAAATAAGGGATAGAAAGGATCATAAGAATTAAAATGGACAGTTTTGATTGAAAACATTAATAAGTTTTTGTATAAATGAAATCAATATAATTAAAATTAGAAGAGTTAACTAGGAAAAATCTTTGTAGAACTTACAGCAAAGTTATTAGATTTAAATTGGATAGTTGGATAGCCATGATATGTATAAAAAACTGATGAAATATATAGCATAACAAGAACTATTCTCCAATAGATAAAAAAAAATAAAGGATACAAGTAGACAATTCTCAAAAGAATTAAAGCACAGAATCAAAAATACTTCAAGTGAAATTTTTCTTTTTGAGAAATGAGAATGATAACAAATCTAAAGCTTTTTTTTAAACAAGTAACAAATAATTTTGTTGAGTAAGACTTATAATCTAGTACCACTAGTATACTGTCTTGTTTTCTTTTTTTTCCCCTAATTTTCTTCAAGATTATTTCACCAGGTTAATTTTATTATTACTTTGTATGGTTGAATAAAGTAACCATTTTGAAGTTTTATGTGACACTAAATTGATAAAAATAATTTGAATAATATTAGAGTGTTTCTTATATTACCATTGCCCATCTATGAATAATTGTTATCGCTATAATTATTTGTTATCTTTTATTTTTATAAAAAAGCATCTTGTATTTGTTTCCTGACCATATTTTTGTAGGCAAATATTTATAGATATCTTATACATTAGTAGTTATTTTTAATAGAATTTCCTTTTCTTTTTCATTCTGCTGGAGCATGTTTGTAGTATAGAGAAAGACCAATGTTTCTTTTGGATTTATATTATATCCTGCTGCATTTCAGAAGTTATTGTTTCAATCATGTTTATGCAAATCTCAAGATCTTTAAGTAAACAATAATATAAAAAAGATAGTAATTTTCCCCTTCCTTATGCTCATTTTATCAATTTGTTTAAAACAATGGCTACAATAATTTTCATTTAAGTGTTTACATTTGTAAAGCACTGTGCTAAGTTATAAGAAGGCAAATATAGAAAGATTATTTATGGTGTCCTCAACGAGCTTGTGTTATGATGGTGGAAGACACCACATAAAAGGATACTTTAAAAAGGGATGGAGATAAAGAAAGAATTCCAGAGTGTAGTTTAGAGAGAATGAGACATGGCTTACCTGAGATCTTTCCTTAAATGAAGCTTCTGAGTTCGTTCCTTCCAATCAAGTGATGAGGCTAAAAGAATAAAAGATACTTCCCAAATGTGAATTTCAGGACAAGAGTGAGGCTTCAGGATGAAGGATAAAGAGCTGGGGCATAGTAGAGGAGGTCCATAATATAGTCTGAAGAGAAATTATTTTGTCCCTTTATAATACATACTCATTTCTATAATTGTACATTCAATATTTGACATTTGCAATTATTGAAGATACCAGACTTTGTTTTTTTCTATTGTGCTTTAGCTCTCCTTTGTTTGGCTATCAGAATCTTATCTGTCTCACTCAATTAGCTTGATAGGATTCCTTCTTTATTTTTGAAAACATTTTTTGTAATATTAGAATCATTTATTTTTATTTATGTTTCATGTAATTCACTTTAAAATCTATTTGGGCCTAAGTTTTTTTTTTTTGGTGGTTTATGATTTTTTTAAACTTTCTCTTTCTTTGAGTTAAATTTTGTATTTTTCATTTGGATAATCTGGTTTAAAAATAATTTTATAAATATTCATCCATTTGAAAGACATAATAAAAAGAGAATTGACTTTCAAACATGGAAAACCCAGATTCAAATCTTGCCTCTGATACATATTGGCTGTGTGATCCCAGGCAAGCCATTTAATTTGTCCATGCTCTAGATACTCCCTACACCAATAAAGTCAGATGTTCAGTACTTATCCTTACCTGACCAGTAACTTAATTTAAATTATAATTTTTGTTGGGATATACTTGAGGAAAATATATTCCATTTCTTTTGTTATTTCCCTGTCTCCCATTATTATAATTTTCCTTTTGGTTTTTGTTATAAAATTTCTCTCTTTTTAAGCTGAAACTTGATTATTTTATTAGTTTTTGAAAAAATACTTCCTTGTTTTATTTATTAATTCAATTATTCTTTTAATTTCAATTTTATCTCTTAGATTTTCATTATATTTCTTTTTATGTTTAAAAAAATTGTTGTTTGAGTTTTTGTTGTTGAACCTTCTATTAATTTCCCCCTTTTGTTGATGAAAGTGTTTAGAGATGGAAATTTTCAGTTTTGTTTTAGCTACATCTCAAAAGTTAAAACATTTCTTGATATATGGTATGATGATTCTTTTGATTGGTTGTGGTTTTCAGAGAGTTTGATGATTCTTCCTCCTGAGAATCTTTGGTGGTTTATTCCTATATTTCACTGTCACTTATTTTTTTAACTTCATTTCCTTGGATGATAGGTTTATCCTTCTGGAGCTATCTTAACCTATTCTTACATTGAGAAATTATTTTTCAATGGTTATAATACTTGCATCAAACAATTTCTGGGGGGGGGAATCAAGGACTGGCATCAGCTAGATGGTAGCCCCATTTTCTTCAGACCTGGTATAGTCTCATATGTCAATTCCATTGCTCCAATTCCTTTTACACTTTAGTGTTCTAGGTGAGATGAGTCAAGATTTGCCACCTTTTGCAGGCTTTAGGTAGGGGGGAATGGGATATTTTGGGCAGAATTTTGTGGTCTTGGAGCTCCCCAAAGCAGAGCATGGTTTCTACAATTTATAATCTCCCACTTTTCTATACTCAATTAGGGATAGTTGGGGTTTGAAATCTGTTGTATTCGAATATAAAGGAAGGAACATATGTACTGGCAGAGACTGCAAAAGCAGGAAAATTGCTGAGGGGATCCCTAGGCTATGGGATGATCTGTGAACTGAGTTAGAATGTGGAGGCTGATAGAAGAGAGATATTGAATACGTGTTGTTCGGTATTAGCACTCTCCACTGTTATATTTGTTTCCTTGTTGAGCTCTTTAATTTCTTCATTGATAGAGACAGTTGAAATAGCTCTACTGCTGGCATATAACTGTGCTTTTAGTTTTGTTTTGGAGAATATTGGGTATTGGAGAAAATGATGATTCTTAAATTATCTCTTCTTGATCTGTTTTCAAAATTTTGTTGCTTTTGTCAGCTAAAGTAAAAAAAAAATGCAGAGGTAGTAATTTTGGTTTCAGGCAAAGCAAAAGCAAAAATAGATCCAATTAAAAGAGATAAGGGAGGAAAGTAAATCTTGCTAAAATGTACCATAGAGAATGAAATAATATCAGTAATAAATATACATGCACCAAGTGGTATAATTTTTAAGAGTTAAAGGTAAGTAAACTACAGGAAAAAACAGATAGTAAAACTATTCTGGTTGAGGACCTCAACACCCCCCTTTCAGAATTAGATAAATCTATGTTTTTCTCAGCAGTACCAGCATCTATGCAAAAATTATCCACATATTAGGGCCTAAGAACCTCACAATCAAATGCAGAAAGGTAGAAATATCAAATGTACCTTTTTCAAATCATGATGCAATAAAAATTACATGTAATATAAAGCCATAGAAAGATAGATGAAAAATTAATTAGAAATTAAGTAATCTAATCCTAAAGAATGAGTGGGTCTAAGAGCAAACCATAGAAACAATCAATAATTTCATCTAAGAGAATGACAATAATGAAACAATATACCAAAACTTATGGGATGCAGGAAATTTTATGTCTGTTTATATCTCTATATACTTACATGAATAAAATAAAATGGAGAAAGAAGAGATCAATGAGCATGTAACTAAAAAGCTGGGAAAAAAAACAAATAAAAACCCAATTAAATACGAAATTAGAAATTCTGAAAATCAATAAAGAAATTAATAAATTGAAAGTAAGAAAACTATTGGACTAATAAACCAAGAGCAAGTTTTATGACTCCCCCTCTAAAACAGACAAACTTTTAGTTAATTTGATTTTTTAAAAGGAAAGGGAAATAAAATTGCAGTTATTAAAAGTGAAATGGGTGAATTTACCATCAATAAAGAGGAAATTAAAACAATAATTAGGAGTTATTTTACCCAAATGCAAGGCAATAAATTTGACAATCTTAGTCAAATAAATAAATATTTATAAAAATATAAATTTCTCAGAATAACAGAAAAAATAAAATACTTAAATAATCCTCTTTTAGAAAAAGAAATTGAACAAGTCATCTATGAATTCCTTAAGAAAAAATCTCCTGGGCCAGATAGATTTACAAGTGAATTCTGTCAAACTAAAGAAGAATTCATTCCAATATCATACAAACTATTTGAAAAACTAGGCAAAGAAGGAATCTTACCAAATTCTTTTTATGACACAGATATGGTACTGACATCCAAATCAGGAAGACCAAAAATAGAGTGAGAAAATTATGGATCAATTTCCTTTAAGGATATTGTGGCAAAAATTTTAAATAAAATATTAATAAAGAGATCATAGCCTACTTTCCCCTAGTTTTAGGTATTCTGCTAGGTCCCCGATCAGACTGCTTTAGTATTTCTTCTTCATCTCTTTTTCTTCAGGCAGTTTGACTGCTGCATGACTCCAATAGGATATTGGAGATTCTATTGCTTCAGTTCCCTGGTGGGCCCTGAGCAATGCTCACTGCCTAAGTTCCACTGTCCTATCTCTATCTCCTCATTGCATAATAATGTTCCTTCCCTATTGCAGTTCCAATAGGCTGGGGCTGAAATTCCACTAACTTCAGGTTCCATTTTTGACTTCAGTTTCCCTCACTTCCCATCCTTCTTACTGGAATGCCTGCAGGTTTTGTCTTCTTGTGTAGTTCTCAACTGGATGGAGGAGCTTATTGGTATTACCCTTTAGTTTTATTGATATTACTTCATCTGGAACCTTTTTGTTTGCTGGAGGTTTTCCTAGGGGGTCTAGATTGGGTTATCTAAACTTTCATAGTATCATCTTTGCCATCAATAGTGCTACTTTCAATGTTCTAATAATTATAATATAGCTTCTCCCATAAGCTCCCAAATAGCACATAAGAAGTAAATTTCTAGGTATTCACTTGAGATTATTTTAGCAGCACTTGGAATGAACAAATTAGTGTTTTTTTTTTCACTATAGTTTGTATGCCTTTTTTTTTTCCTTCTTAGGAGGGAATGGATATGTGTGTGTGTGTGTGTGTGTGTGTGTGTGTGTGTGTGTGTGTGTATTTCATGATTGTACTGGAAAGGAATGTGGGTATTATAAAAGAGCCCTATTTATTTAAATGATAATTGCTAGAATGTTGTGGTGCTACCCATATTTGTCCATGTTTGTGTCTTATTAAGGGTTGTGAAATGGAATTAAAATGTGATTTAAGCTGACTGGTGACCTGTCCATTTCAGCGAGTGCTCTAAATGGATTTTTTTCTGTCATTTGGGGTGTAATTTTCAATAACTGCTTAGATTTATCTGGCCATTGAACATTTCAAAACTTTTCACTTTTATAATATGTAAAAGCTGAATGTCATGCATTACAGTTAGTCTGTAGTACTATGTACTATGGTTGTATATGTGTGTATGCACATATATGTGCAGATAACATAATAAGCTTATAAAAGGGGGTAATTTATTTGACTCAATAGTCATACATGATTATTACTGGGTGCCATTTCAGATGTTAAAAAGCCATGCCTGGCTAGCTCCTGCAGACATCCCTGCAGTAATTTCCTCAGGAAGTGAGATCACTCTCCCCTCATGGAAAGCCTTTTATAAAAATTCTAGTTTTTCCTTTAGTGCCAACTAAAGAGTACTGGGATAAAATTCAGTTTTTTGGTTACTGCTTTTAACCACCAAGAGATTCCACAAAGTTATCCTCTTGTGGTTCCCTGTATTTTTTCTTCCCCCTATGCCACATTATAATGCTGTTTATGAGCTTTCCAATCAATGCACACAGTTAAAAGAAGGAAAGGATATGAAGGAAAAGGGGCAACCTACAGGGAAATGGACTTGTGCATATTCTATCTGGCTTAAATGAACGGCAGTACTGTTACTGAAGGAATCCAGTCAAGTAGATGAAAGAATTTGTGTGGCTTTTGGGATATTCGGCTATTCATTTCATACCCTCTTCTGCCTTCTCATAAAGTCTTCTGTTTTTCACCAGGTTGGATTCTTACTTGTTTTCCACAGAGCACATCTGTAAGTTGTACTTGGAATCAGTCATGTTTGAGGGACCTACTTTTTGCAGACTCATCTGTAACTGGTAACTGGTTCAAAAACTCACAAGCTAATTTCACCCTTTTATTTAAAAAAATTTCTGAATTTAATGAATAGTAAATAAATTAAGCACATCTCTCTCTCTCTCTCTCTTTCTCTCTCTCTCTCTCTCTCTCTCTCTCTCTCTCTCTCTCTCTCTCTCTCTCTGGGTTATCTCCTCTCCTTTCCTCTCTTCACTCTCTTCTTCTCTCCTCTCTCTTTCCCTCTCCTCCTCCTCCTCCTCCTCCTCCTTCTTCCTTCTTCTTCTTCTTCTTCTTCTTCTTCTTCTTCTTCTTCTTCTTCTTCTTCTTCTTCTTCTTCTTCTTCTTCTTCTTCTTCTTCTTCTTCTTCTTCTTCTTCTTCTTCTTCTTCTTCTTCTTCTTCTTCTTCTTCTTCTTCTTCTTCTTCTTCTTCTTCTTCTTCTTCTTCTTCTTCTTCTTCTTCTTCTTCTTCTTCTTCTTCTTCTTCTTCTTCTTCCCTCCCCTTCCTCTGTCTCTCTCATCTCTGACATTTGTAAACTGTATTACCTTGGGGAACTTACATAACTTCTGTCAGGTTCAAGCAGGGAATTTCTACACCAATTCATTTTAATAAAGAATTTAATACATTAGCAAAGGGAGGTTGCCATCTGCATTGGTAGAAAGATAAGGAATTGGTTTTTCCTCTCCCTTTCTCTATATCCTAAGCACTTAGCACAGTGCCTGGCACAAATAATAAGCACATAATAAATGTCTATTGACTGACTGATTGGTGAAAGGAATTACATATGCACCCAATTAAATATGCATTTATTAGTCCCTTATTAAATGCAAGGCACTATGCTGGAAGTTTCAGACACTAAACATTGACATAAGTCCTGTTCTAGAAGAGCTTCCTTTTTAGTGGGGGAAGTTTTCCTTAAGTTGATGTTCTCCTTTGATATTTCTTTTATAACACATAGATATGCTAATAGTCTCCCCATTCTCATAGATCATTTAGACTTACTCTTTTTAATTGTTTATCATTTCTATGCCATTGACTCCCAGATCTATAAATTGTTTATGTTGTTCAGTTGTATTATACTCTTAATGACTTCATTTTGGATTGTCTTGGCAGAGATACTGGAACAATTTGCCATTTCCTTCTCCATTTCATTTTATAGATGAGAAAACTAAAGCAAACAGAGTTAAATGACTTGTCCAGGGTCATATACATAGTATTTGTCTGAGGCCAGATTTGAACTCATAAAGATGAGTTTTCCTGACTCCAAGCGTTCTACTACTCCACTAAGCTACTCCACAGATATAGACATTCCATTCTCTCCACTAAGCTTCAGATTCATTTTATAAATTGCCTCTTGGATATTTTATAATAGATATCCTGGAGCTATCTTCAACTCAATATATCCAAAATAGAACTTATAATCTTTCACCTGAAAACCCAACAATCTTCCTATCTTTTCTACTTTTGTTGAAGACATGACCATTCTTTCAGTCTCTCAGTTTCATCCTCAAATTCCTTCTCTTTTATCCTAAATATCTAGTTACCATATTTTGTTCTTTCTTCCTCCTTAACACTTCTTATATCTGACCCCTTCTCTCTACTTACAAAGATATGGCCTTAGTTCAGGCCTTCATTATCTCTGGTTTAGGTTATTAAAAAGGCTACCTAATTGGTTTCACTGTTTTAAGTCTCTTTCCTCTTTGGTTAATCCTTCACACCAGTGTCAAAATAATTTTTCTTTAGCAAAGATCTGACCTGTCGGTGCCTTACTCCATTAACTCAATTGGCTCCCTTTTGTTCTAGGATAAAATATATACTTCTGTGTTTAATTTTTAAAGTCTTTCACTACCTGGTTTCAATCTATCTTTCCATAATCTTCCTGCAACAACACTCCCATCCACTACAATCCAGTCAAACTGGTTTATTTTTCTAGGGCACTAAATCCAGTTTCTATGCTTGTCATTCCTCATCCCTAGAAAGCTCTTCCTTTTTCACTTCTGCCTCATAGAATCCCTCTCTCCTTTTAAGATATATAGTTCAAGCACCACCTTTTTTTACCTGAAGCTTTTCTTGCTCTACTCAATCATTGTGTCATCCCTCCTAAACTACCTTGTAGTTAATTACTTTATATTTGTTGTCTATATAAAATTCTGTATATGTTTATATACTATTATCTCCAAAATTCAGCTCTAAGATACTTAGAATAGAAGTTGTTTGGTTCATTGTATTTGCATCCTGAGGACATGGTCTAGTGCCTAGTATGTAAGAGACATTTAAGTAAGATTTTTTGAAATAATTAACAACTTTAACAAAGTTGCATGATACAAAACAAAGCCACATCATTTCTATATGTAGTTTTCTCTTACATATTACAATTTTCCCCACCACAATTTTGATATATTGCTGGTTAGCCTAAGAAGTTAAAGGGAATTTTTTTTGGAGTTTTGTGGAAGCTGAAGATGATATGTAAAGGCAAGCAAATGATACATAACAAGTTTAGAAATTCATAAATGCATAAAATACATCAACATATTTTATTTTTAATACCATAATAATTCAGAGGGCTAAAACATTTTATGCAGGTTTTCCAGATCATGAGATGCCACATTTCTAAGCCTTGAAATATGGAAGGGAAAATTATATTATCAACAAAATCCCAAAGCAAGAAATATAAAGGGATAATTCATTTAAAAATAGCTGTAGATAATATAAAATACTTAGGTGCCTACCTGACAAGACAAACATAGAAACTACATAAAAACAATTACAAAACACTTTTGACACAATAAAGACAGATTTAAGCAATTGGAAAAATATTAATTGCTCTCGGGTAGGCTAAGCCAATGTAATAAAAATGATACTTCATTTTAAATTAATTTAGTTATGCAGTGCTGTATCAATCAAACTGTCCAGAAACTATTTTTACAGAACTAGAAAATGAATTTTATTTCACTTGGTAGAACAAAAGGTGAAAGATATCAAAAGAATCAGTGAAATAAATATGGAGGGAGATAATCTAGTTGTACCAGATCTCAAACTATAATATAAAGTGGTAATCATAAAAATAATCTGGTACTTGCTAAGAAAAAAAGTGATAGATAAGTGGAATAGATTGGGTACATAAGACACAATAGTAAATTACTGTAGCAATTTAGTATAAGTGAAAAGATCCAAGCTTTTGGGACAAAAACACATAATTTGAAAAAAAAATTTGGGAAAACTGGAAAACAGTATAGCAGAAACTAGTTATAGATAAATATTTTATACTGTATATCAAGATAAGGTCAAAATAAATATATGATTTATACAGAAAAAGGTGATACTATAAGCAAATTAGGAGAGCACAGTATTATTTATCTGTCCTTATGGATAAAGGAAGAATTTAGGAGCAAAACAAGCCATGAGAACATTATGCATGATATAATAGATCATTTTGATTATAAAAGAATAAAAAGTGTTTGTATAATCAAAACAACTGCAATCAAAAGTATAAGAAAAACAGAAAACTGGATGGGCAGGAAGTTTGCCACAAGTATCTTTGATTAAGGCCTCTTTTCTCAAATATGTAGATTACTGAATTGAATTTATAAGAATGCAAATCATTCTCCATTTGATAAGTGGTCCAAATGATATGATCTGGCAGTTTTCAGATAAAGAAATTAAGACTATTTACAGTCATATGAAAAAAGCATATTCTAGATCACTGTTGATTAGAGAGATGTAAATTAAAACTGCTCATACCTATCAAATTGGCTAATGTAGCAAAAAAAAGAAAATGATAAATGTTCAAGGGTTTGTGGGAAAACTGGAACACTAATGCACTCTTGGTGGAGTTGTGAACTTATCCAATCATCCTGGAGAGCAATTTGAAACTATATTGAAAGGGTAATCAAGCTGTGTATATCTTTTGATCCAGCAATGTCACAGTGAGGTCTGTATCCCAAAGAGATTAAGAAAAAGGGAGGGAGAATCTACTTCAGTAAAAATATTTATCACAGCTCTTTTTGTGATGTCTGAGAATTGGAAGTCAAGAAGATATCCATCAATCGGGGAAATGACTAAACAAATTTAGTATATGATTATCATGAAATATTATTGTATTATAAGAATGACCAATGATTTCAGAAAACCTTGGAAAGACTTGCATGAACTCTTGCAAAGCGTGGCTTTCACTTATGAATGGCATTTTTTTTTTGTTTGTCTCTTATTGAATCTCTATCATATTATTCCCCAGTATTCTTCCCTGTCTTTTTTCAAACTCCCAATTTTATCCCTAATCTTGTCTGTCAATAAATATCATTGCCTCTCCCTTGCTGACACTAGTTACTTTATTGCCAGTGACTTTTATCAAGCTTTATCTTTCTTGACCTATCTGTACTAGAAACCATTGTTTGCAACTCCTACCCCCTTTCTTGATACACTCTCCTCTCTTAGTTTCTATGTAACTACTTTCTTCTGATTATTTCCCTATTTCTGTCTGATGATTCCTCAGCAGCCTTTTGTAGTTGTTTACTCATCTTGATCAATAACTATGTCTTCCAAGGCACCCTAACATGATTCTCTTCTCTCCCTTGGTAATGCCTTCTGCTCCAGTGTAGCAATTATCACTTCTCTACAAATTATTCTCAAATTTTTATCTCCACTACCAGGGTCACCTCTGGGTTTCCATCATGTTAAGAATTAACATCTGCTAAATATTTCTAAATAGTTCCTCCTTATAGTGATTTAACATATTTAAAATTCATTCTTTCTGAAAAATCTGTTCTTCTGCCAACTTTCCTATTTCTGTTAATGACCCCAATATCCTCTCAACAGTTACTCCTAGACTTATAACCTGAGAGTCTACTCCCATCCACGCAGTTGTAATGTCCTTTGCTTTCTGCCTACAATATCTCTCCACCCTTCCCTTCTTTTCCATTCATCCTGCTTTCTCTTTAAGATCCTCATTAACTCTTATTATTGGATTGGACTACTATAATAGCCTTTTAACTGCTTTTTTCTGTCTCTAGTCTCTTCCCATTTCAAAATTTTTCATATTCTCATTGTAATCTTCTTCATGCACAGGTCTGACCATATCTCAAAATTTTTCAATGGCTCTCCATCTTGTTGTGAAGATCAGAAGGGATGATATTTTTAAAACAATTAGTATGGTGCCTAGCACATAGAAGGTGCTTAATAAATGCTTTGGGGTTTTTCCCCTTATTTATTTGAGACTTAGACCTGTAACTGGAAAGTTCAGCTCCTATCTCTAAGAAAAAGAAAAAGAGAAAGAAAAAATGTGCATAAGAAAATGTCAAAAAAAAGACAAGTTTATCAAAGATTGTCATGAGGAATCTAGGAAGCATATCATGATTCTGGGAGAGATCACGGTCACAAAAATTATAGAAGTGGGACAAATATTGGTTCCCACCTTGGCCTCCTCACTCAAATGTCTTTAATTGTGATGTCACAGTTTTCATGCTTAATAGCTTCAAAAGCAAGGCTATCATATGCCTAAAAGAATAAGAGGTTGAGATAATGATACACTGGAAATTGTTTAGCTGTTTCTTTAGCAGAAAACAATAATGTTTATTCTTCTTTCCTCTTTCACCCTCAGGTAAACATGTCCATTCCAAAGCTTAATTTTATTTCTTTAAAGTCTCTTTTGGATTTCTGTAGAGCTAGTCTATAAAAACAGTATTGTGCTAAAACTGTAGTTAACTGAATATATTGTTGGTATATATGTAATTCACTTGCTTAGAGGCAACTGAGAGTGAAGCTATGGTCAGTTACAGAGAGAGAAAAGGAAATTCTAATTTACTGAGGTTTTCATCAGTTGGGGACTCAAGTTGAACCAGAGATTTTTTTTATTGATAGCATACTATTACATTCCAAAAAAAACAGACATCAGAGTGAATATGACTAGTTCTAAATTTCCCAGGCCACAAATGAGCCATCTGTGTGGTAGGAGAAGGTTTGCTAACAATAAGCAGGAAGAAATCTCTAAGTCAATGTCCTTGGGCAATCTCATTGTTCTCTGAAAATCAGTGAAAGGCCCCTTTTCTCTGTTTTCTATCCCCCTCACCCAGACTCAGAGACAAAATGAAAGGTGATGACAAAAGAGAAAATCCCCACCATTGGGATGCCTGAAGGTGAGGGTAGTTGAACTCCACATGTATGAGGCTGCTGATGGTGGTAGAGATCAGAAAAAGGGAGCAGTTTTGTTCTTTAGTCAAATAGCTCCATATCACCACTGTTATTAAGAATATAAACTCTTAACTCTGGGAGATGACTACACTGCACAGAATTCCCAATCCCTCTATTTTTGTCCACCTGCATTTCTGATTTCCTTCACAGGCTAATTGTACACTACTTCAAAGTCCGATTCTTTTTGTACAGCAAAATAACTGTATGGACATGTATACATATATTGTATTTAACTTATACTTCAACATATTTAACATGTATTGGTTAACCTGCCATTTGGGGAAAGGGGTGGGGAGGAGGGGAAAAGTTGGAACAAAAGGTTTTGCAATTATCAATGCTGAAAAATTACCCATGCATATATTTTGTAAATAAAAAGCTATAAAATTTTTAAAAAGAGGGGGAAAAAAGAATATAAACTCTTAGCTAGGCATTCAAGGCCCTCCACAGTATGACTCTAACCTTTGTCTCCTTAGTTAAATTTCCTAACTCTCTTATACTCTAGTAACCAGATATTTTCATGAACTGAAGAACTATTTAAAGAGTACCTTCTCCGAAGATTAAGGGTTCAGTAGCAGAGAAAAGGTTAACCAATTTTTTAGGGCATAATCACCATGCCTGGGAACTCTAGTTAGCAGAACAATACTCTCTACAAAAGAAGGAATAGTCTTTTGCTCAGGCATTAGCTTTTTTGAGGGCGTATCTATTTTGAGTTTCAAAGTATTTATTCCCTCTTCCCGTCCCTTTGATGAGAATTATATGAGGAGTATCTAAATGAAATTAGATTTAATTGAGGTCTAGTGGCAGGTTCGGGGTACAGGGAGTCAAATAGAGCTCCCCTGCAGCCCCTTTGGATTTGGTGCAAGGATACAGAATTAATTGAGGTCTAATAGCTGCGCAAGAATCCTCTGTAAAGGAATTTACAGACCAGAAAACCTAGATTGATAAAAAGAAATTTTATTGTGGGGTTTGGAAGTAAGGTTAAAAGGTAGAAAGACACCAGAGCCAGGGCTGGCACTGGTGGGCAGAAATCCTTGACATAGCCGGCGTAAGGATGCCATGTTTAGGACTTCTGCAAAGAGTGGACTCTAGTTTTGCCCCTTTTATAATAGGGGGGCTTTTGGTAATCTGAAGGGGCTTGTGGATGGAGTCCCAGGTTGGCCTCTGGCTTGCGCTTCAGCCAGGGCTAGAATTTGAACAGAATTCAATGAGTTTTTAGATAAGGAGGAAGCTATTTGTACTTGGGGGTGGGGGTTGGAAAACCTGAGCAGATCATTAGAATGGGGGCTGGGACAGCACAAGTTGTCTCAGATCAGATTGGAGCTGGGAGAGCCTGGATATCTCCTGTTGGAATTCATGGGAGTTGGGAATCAGAAAGGAATCTTAATCCACATCATTCCACCCTCAAGCAGTTAAAGCTTAAATTCATTTAAGAAAAAAAAAGATTTGGGGTAGTGTCCCTTATTTGGGGCAGGGTTGAAGATTTTCTCCAATGATCTTCAGAGTAGCAGGGTCCCCTCTTCACCTTCATCCCATGATTCTCTATTTGCTATTTGTAGGAAACTCTAGTTGTCTTCAGTGGAGATTAGTTTGGAGTATTTCTAGTGACAGGTAAGTGATTGCTGCTATAACTAGCATTATAGCTAGTATTTATGGTGCACTTTAAGATTTTCAAAGTGATTTACATATGTTATTTTATTTGATCCTCATAAAAATCCTGTGAGGTGAATGCTATGATTATTTCCATCTTAGAGATGAGAAAATTGAGACTGATCAGAAATTGAGTGACTTGCCCTGGATCACACAGAGGCAGGATTTGGACTTGGTTCAAATAATCTAGCTATAACCTAGCTATAACCTTTTTTTTATGGACAAGTGTGGGGGTTAGCTTGAGGAAAAAAGAAGAGGAGAAAACTATCTTGCATGCAAGTGAATAGCTATGAATATTATTTTGGATTACAAACTCAATGGGATTGAATGTACCCTTTGATGTCATATCAAAGATAGATTATCTTTGTATCTGACTTGAGGCTGAAACTTAAATGTTTTCTTTCCTCCCACTATAAAAAGTGAGCTTCTTGAGACCAGAGACTGTTTTGCTATCTTAATTGTATCCCCACTGCTTAGCACATTGCTTTGTATATAATAAACTTGGAGCCAGGAAGATTCATCTTTCTGCCTTCAAAAGTGCACTCAGATATTTATCAGCTGTGTGACCTTAGACAAGTCACTTAATCCTATTTACATTAGTTTCTTCTTCAAATAAGCAGGAGAAGGAAATGTCAAACCATTTCAAAATCTTTGCCAAAAATGCTACTATTATTTTTTTAAAGGCAGCAAAGTGACATAGATTGAATCTTGGACCTATAATTGAGAACTAAGTTAAAATCGAGCTTTAGACACTCAATAACTATGTGACCCTGGGTAAGTCAATTAAATCTCTGTATGACTCAGTTTTTGTGCCTGTAAAATAAGGATAATAATAATAATAATAGCATTGACCTCCCAAGAATTTTGTGAGGAAAAAATGAGATAATATGTATAAAACACTCTATAAGTCCTTAAGAGCTATAAAAATGTTAGCTATGATGGTGTCTTATTCTTCTTAGCACCTAACAAATTAATAAATAGATAATGAGTAAATATTTTAAAAATAATATTGAATTTTTTTCTTATTACAAGTAAAACAATTTTTAATATGGTTAAAAAATGTTAAGTTCCAAATTCTCTCCCTCCTTTCCCTTTGTCCTCCCTGAGACAGTAGGCAATTTGATACAGATTATATACATGTGCATTTATGTAAAATATATGTCCATATTAGTCATGTTATGAAAGAAGATACAGATCAACACCACTGCCCCTCATCCAATGAAGAATGTGAAAAATAATACTCTTTGATTTGCATTAACGTGCCCACCAGTTCTTCCTCTAAATATAGATAGAATTTTTTCATCATGAGTCCTGTGGAATTGTCTTGGATCATTGCATTGCTGAGTTATTCACAATTGATCATTATACATTATTGCTGTTACTGTATTCAGTATTCTCCTGGTTCTGCTGATTTTACTTTGCATCAGTTCAGGTAAATCCATATTTTTCTACAATCATCCCCATCATCATTTCTTAAAGTCCAGTACTATTTACATTACTATCATAAATCAAACTTTTTTAGCCATTCTCCAATTGATGATTATCCCCTCAACATCCATTTTTTTTCTACAAAAAGAGCTGCTATAAATATTTTTGTACAAATTGGTTCCTTTTTATAATATTGGCTCAGCCTACCCATGAGCAATTGATATTTTTGCTTAGATCTGACTTTATTTGTGTGAAAAGTGTTTTCTGATTGTATAAGTGTATGGGTTTGTCTTGGCTGGTAGACACCTAAGGATTTTATTGCCTACAGTTATTTTAAGTGAAATTTCTCTTTCTCTCTCTTACTGATGGACTTTCTAGGCAATATATAAAAATGATGATGATCTACATAGGTTTGTTTTGTATCCCATAACTTTGCTAAAATTGTTAATTATTTCAACTAATTTTAGTTGATTCTGAATAAATATTTAATCAAATAGATTGTAGGACTAAGAGATGAGGAAAGAAGTAAAGAGGATGAAATCTTAGTATTGAAATGACTGACTCCAATTGGATTAAAAAAAAACATAAAGCCTGGAAGTCCAAAGGATAAGAACATAATGCAGAAGATGAAATGGCACATGTTGGTACATTTCTTTAAAGGTAATGTTCTCCAATATTTCCCCCTATTTTCTCTCTTGATCTTCTTTTGGTCTCTTCATGTCTACTTCTATAGATTTCATTTTAATCCTTGCCAAGTGTCTTCCTGAAGAACTAAAAGAAAAGAGGTGAAGAAAGTTAGCTACGTGGGTTTACGAATCTCATGATTTCTCTGTAAACAAGTTCATTCCATAAGTAATTAATAAAGTCTCTCAACTTCCCACTATTATCATTTATCTTGCTTGAGGTTGCCCTGTTCCTTTCATCTCTAGAATATTCCTAAGTACTTGCCAGGAACTGCTTCAGACCAAATGGTGTTTCCAAATGCTTCTATTCTTAGCCTGTTATATAGACATATACCTATATAATTTTTAAGTCTTGTTAAATTTACAGTACATAATAGGAGAGAGGGGAAAGGGAGAATCAGATAAATGAAAACTTCAGTGATATTATTTGTGCTCATGAAATAGGTAGGGCACACTTTGATCACAACCTGATCTTCTATCAGCAGTCTGGACTCTGAGAAAGCATGTGATTCACATACTCTCCGTTTCATCCTTTCTCTCCATTGTACAAACTCTTACTTCCTCATGTTCTTATTGATCTGGTTTAGAGATATCTCTCTCTGTCTCTGAGTCACAACCTGCTTGGACCATATCTTCCTTCCCTTCCCCAGTATTCCTTGTCAATCAAATCTCAAAAGGGTCATATAATAATTTAAATTCATAGGTCAATTAAATTAGTAAATACAACAAAGGAAGAAACATCAATCAGATCCAATTCATATCTTTATGATTCCCATTTCAGAAGGAGAACCTGTATTCAGGTTCTTTTCCCCCCAAGTATTGCTTTCCCAGCTAAGGAATGGGTCACTGCATCATAGGAATCTATATTTGGTCATCAACATCTTGGATCCCAGATGTAGAATGAGACAAAGGGAAACATAGTCTAAATTCTTAAGAGATGAGATGGCTTAAAGTCCAAAGATACTCTTTTCCTCTCTCTTGTGTTCATCTGTGGCTTCCTCCCTGAGTTGCAACTAGAAATTTCTTTTTGCTCTGGTTGGTTAGGGACACTCACTTCCATATCTATCTTGAAGTCCCATCTTTGTGGGGAAGAGTTCATGTTGGGTCAGCATGATCCCACCGCCCAGCAACAAGAAGATCAGTCTTATTTTGCCCTGGTGGCCATTTCTTCCCATATCATCACTTTAAAAAGTCTATATGCATTCTATATCTCATCTCACTAACTTCCATCTGCTGTCCCTCCTACAGATACCATTTTGGGTGGCAAATTAGGGCAAATGGAAATATGTCAGAAGGTCAATGTTCTGGAAAAGAATTAAAATAAAGAGATAACAAGGTACAGTGAAATGGTGCTGTTGTCAGGACCTAAGCTGAAATAATAACTTTGATCTGTACTACCTATATCCTAGGATAGGTCACATAATTTCCCCAGGCCTCAAATGTAAAATATGTACAATAAGGTAGTTGGATTAGAAACCTTTGGTTTCTTCCTGTTTTTCACCTATCATCTAATTATCCTATGCTTTTTTCCTCCCTTGCTACATTGTACTCATTAGGAAATTGGCTGGCTGAATAAAAGAAAAAACAGTGTGATTCCATAGAAAAAAGCTCTGGGTCTGACTTGAGAGGACCTTGCTTTGAATATCATCTTGGTTGCTTACTGCTTGTGTGAACTGGGGCAAATTTCTTGGCTTTCATGATGTTTTGATGATCCTTAAGTTCTCTTCTAGATCTAGCATCCTTTATCATCTCAGTGAGAAGAGTAACTACATATTAGGAGATACATAATGTTCAATATATTAGAAGAGGTCCCATGTCTTTCTTTAGTATTATTCTTCTCATGCATCATTTTCTAAATTGTAAATGCCTGCAGTTGTGGACATACCAAAGAGACCAGAAGAATATGTTAGGACTATTGAGTTGGTCATTCAAGAAGGTCACTGTGAACACAGCTTACGGCTATTTGGTCATCTTAAGAAACTGTGTTAGTTTTGAATTTTGAAACATATTTGAACCTTCTGGTACTTACTCCTGCTGTAGTCTGGCACTCTGAAAATTCCTTGTTCTTAGGAAAAAGGCTCAAAAGTGCCTTGGACTTCAAAAAACCATTATAAAACAACATTTTGATGAGTTAAGTATAAATAAATTAGAAACATATGGATTTAATTAGCCTTTAAACACATGCATTTGAATGTGTTTCAATGAAGAGAGGACAAAAGAATAAACCAATTTGGGTGTATGTCAAAACACATCTCAGCACTTTCTTCCTAACAACAAAATGATTTTAAAACAGATGGAGACATCTGCCCAACTTCCAAAGCATTAAGATTGCTCTCTCCTTAATGCTTATCTTATCAGAGAACATTCAGCAAAGGAAAATTCCTACCATGGAAGGATCCAGTGTTTCAGTATGTCTGCTTGTCCAGCAGCTTGATTGAAGCTTACATTTAATGAAACCAGACCTATGTATGGCAGTTGAAAATGCAATTTCCATGTTTCTGAAGATGATTCAGTGTACAATTCATATGGGACGCTGTGTGTGGTCTTTTTAGAGTTAGAAAAAATTAATTAAACAATATTATTTTTCCCCTTATATTCCTATAAGGTTTTCCATGTTATTCTTCAAACTGGTTGCAAAGTATTCTAAGTATTGAGCATATTACTCAAGCAAAGAGTGGATACTCCTTAACCAACTTGCACCTGGTTTTACTTACATATACATCACTATTCTTTCTTTAGAATGAGAAAGGAACTGAAAGTTTAAAGATAATGAGTCTATTTGCTGTTAAGAAAATATGATCATAGATTTAAAGTCAGAAGCAACAATAGAAGTCTTCCAGTCTACCTTCCTCTTTTTACAAATGAGGAAATAGAAGCCCAGAGAGAAATGACTTGCCTAAGATCACAGTGGTAGAGTTTGAATGTTTAACCTACAAACTTTCACTCTGAATCCAATGTTCTTTTCTACTTACTTGCTTCAAGATAATTTAAAATAGCATTTATTTATATTAAGACCCTAAAGGATTAAAAAAAAAAAAAAGCAGAAAGATCTTACTTCTCTCATTTATTCCCCTAAACCTGGCTTTCAAAAAAAAATAATCCTCAAATTTTTTCTTTCTTTCCTTTTTAAAAAAAAATTCAGAAATGAACTTTAAAAAAAAAATTTAAGTAGTTCAGACTTTTTAGTCTAGGAAAATATTGCCATTGGTCTTTGTTTCCCTCACCTCTCATGTCTTTTACCCATGTGAACTTAACAAATTACTCAATCTCCATGGGTTTATTTTCCTTATCAGTAAAATGATAGATTGAGCAAGATGGTCTCAGGTATTTTTTTTTAATTTTCAGTGACACATTTATGATCATATCATATTATAATTTTCTCAACTCTTAGCCAAAACTCAATGCCCAAATCTTCAAAATAATGAGAAAAATCACTTACCCTCTTTATTCCTCAACTCCTCTAGAGTTGAAAAGTGTTCATTTTAATCCTACAACCATTCAGTAAGATCCTGATGCAATGTGCTAGTTCATGGATACACAAAGGCAAAAGAAAAAAATCAGAACAAAGAAGTGAATTTCCAATGATTCTTCCCTTGCCTCAATCCTGATAGAACCTTCTCTTGTAATGCATAAGTGTGGTCCAGCAAAACAAGTTAACCCATTGACAGCATTTCAATATTCATTCAGCTTCTAAGTTGATCACCCTCTGCTGAGAATCAGGAGGTGTGCTATGAAGTTATGTTTTTTGTTTTTTTTTTTTACTACACTAATCAAAAGGTTGAAGTCTTTTCAATGCTATTGTGGTCGTTGCATAAATTCTTCCTCTAAATAAATTGTTCTGCTTATTTTACTTTGTGTTAATTGACATGGTAATTCTCTAATTTTTCATATTTATTCTTATAAGACATAATATAAACATTAGGTTCATGTACTACAGTTTTGTTCAGTCATTCCCAAATTTATGGCACATATTTTTCCTTCCAATTCCCTTTCCAACTAAACCAAAAAATGCTACCATAAGTATTTTTCTATATTAGGGTAGCTAGGTAGCACAAAGGATGAGCTCTGGGTCTAGAGCCAGGAATACCTGAGTTCAAATTTGGCCTCAGACATTTAATATCTCTGTGCTACTGGACAAATCACTTAATCTCTATTTGTCTTAGTTTCTTCATCTACAAAATACAGATAACAATAGCAGTTACCTTCCAGGGTTGTTGTAAGGATGAAATGAGGTAATATTTGTAGAGCCCTTAGCATAGAATCTGATACATTGTAAATGCTATATAAACATTATTTTATTGACACTCAACCTTGGAATATTATTTGCTTCATGGTAATATTGGCATTATCAATATTATATAGTCAAAGGTTATATTTCACATTTTAGCCACTTCTTTACCAAATTGCTTTCAAGAATAGTTCAAGCAAACCATATTCCTATCAACAGTATATTACTATGCTTGTTTTCCTTAAGCTCCTCAAACATTTAATATTATTTTGTTATCTTTGCCAGACTGAAGATATTAGTTATTTGGTGCATTTTCATATGTTTGTTGGTTTTTTAAATTTCTTTTTTTTTTTGAAAACCATCTGTTTTATACATTCTCTAATAATCTTTTGGGATTGAATTCTTATATATTTGTAACAGTTCCTCATAATTTTTGGATATTTGACCTTTAACAGAGATATTTGCTGGAAAGTTTATTCCCTCTAAACTAGTAGATTCTCTTTTAATTTTAGCTATTTTTGTTCATGCAAAATTCTTTCAATTTAATCTTAATGTAATTGTCCATTTTATTCAGTAAGATCACCTCTATAGATCACATAATTAAGTATTCCTTTCTTATAATTAAACAAGGTACCTCCTTCTGTTTTCTTCTATTTTAAAAATATGTTGTTTTATATTTAGATTACATATCAATTTAGAGCTTATTGTGTTGTATTGATTTATACTTGAATTTCTGTCAGACTGTTTTTCTATTTTTCTCATCAGTTTTTGAAAATTAGGGAGCCCTTATCCTAATACCTGGGTTTATTAAACATTGTCTACCATGTTTGATTAAGTTTGAGTTTTGCTTGCTTACTTTATTCCATGATCAACTTTATTTGTACTTATTGATATGTAATCATATGATTTTTATGATTTTGTTATTAATGTCTATAACTATTACAGCATTGGTTTAGATTAGCATGTTATACCTTTTGCCACAGTAAATTCTAAGTGCATAATTGACAAATATAGATCATATCACTTAAAATAAGATAAGAAAATGGATGCTAGAATTTTCACAACTATATTTAAGAGGAGAATTCTTAACACAACAACAGATAAAAGAAATCTAAAAGACATATAATTGATTTATTATTGAATTGATTTTTTCTCTATGAAAAAAGCTGAAAATCCTGAAATATAATGAATAAAGTTAAAAAATTTTAATAACACCTTTTTGTTTTCAAAATACACACAAAATTTTCAGCATTCATCCTTGCAAAAACTTTGTGTTCCAAATTTTTCTCCCTTTCTTCCTTTCCCTCTCCTAGTAATCCAATATAGATTAAGCATGTGCAGTTCTTCTAAACATATTTCCACTTTTATCATGCTGCATAAGAAAAATCAGATCAAAAAGAAAAAAAATATGAGATAGAAAACAAAAGCAAGCAAATAAAAACAACAAAGGCAAAAAGACTGTTTTGACACACATTCAGTCCCCACAATATTTTTTCTGGATGCAAATGGCTCTCTCCTTCTCAAATCTGTTGGAATTGGCCTAAATTATTTCATTATTGAAAAGAGCTAAGTCCATCACAGCTAATCATCACTGTACAATGCCATACAATATTTGCTTGGTTCTATTCACTTTACTTAGCATCAGTTCATATAAGTCTCTCCAGGCCTTTCTGAAATCATCCTGCTGATCATTTCTTATAAAACAATTATATTCCATTACTTTCATATATAATAACTTATTCAACCATTTCCCAACTGATGAGCATCCCCACTCAGTTTCCACTTCCTTGCTACTACAAAAAAGGGCTGAACAAACATTTTTTTAATGCATATGGGTCCTTTTTTCTTTTTTATGATTTCTTTGGGATACAGACCAAGTAGAGACACTGCTGGATCAAAGGGTATACACAGTTGGATAGTCCTTTTGGCATAGATCAAAATTGCTCTCCAGAATGGTTGGATCAGTTCACAATTCCACCAACAATATATTAGTGTCTCAGTCTTCCTTACAACATTTATCATTATCTTTTTGTGTCATCTTAGCCAATTTGATAGGTGTGAGATGGTAGTCAGAGTTCTCATAATTTGCATTTCTCTAATCAATAGTGATTTAGAAGATATTTTCATATGACTAGAAATGGATTTAATTTCTTTTTTTCTGGAAATTATCTGTTCATATCCTTTGACCATTTATCATTTGGAGAATGGCTTATATAAATGAAGTTTTAAAGATTTTTATTTGTTATTATTTCAGAAATAGTAAGCATTCTTATTTAACTTAGTCAATTGCTCAAAAAAAGAGTACATTTGATAAAATCTTTTTTTCCTTGAAGCAATTGGGGTTAAGTGGCTTGCCCAGGGTCGCACAGTGAGGAAATATTAAATGAGGGCAAATTTGAACTCAGGTCCTCCTTTCTTCAGGTCTGGTGCTCTATCCACTGCACCACCTAGTTGCCCCAATTTAGCAAAATTTTAAAAGTTTGTTAAAAATTAGGATAGTTACCAAAAATATGGTGATATCTCAGAGATACTTTTATTTTCTTTAGACCAAGAACTTAAGAACTCCTTTGCTTATAAATTGAATCTTAGAACTGATATTTGCTTCTGCAAAATGGCAAGAAGATCAGGTTTTTCATCTGGAGAAGGGAAAAAAGGAGAGCCTATACCCACAGAAACTGGAAATATTAGTTTTAAATCTTGCTAAGTTTCATTAAAATTCATGTGAAAATACTTTATTTTTTCCAAAAAAAAGCTTCTGCCCATTTATTTATTTTTTATTATAGCTTTTTATTTACAAGATTTATGCATGGGTAATTTTTCAGCATTGACCCTTGCCAAACCCTTCTGTTCCAACTTTTCCTCTCCTTCCCCCCATCCCCTCCTCCAGATGGCAGGTAGACCAATACATACTAAATATGTTAAAGTATATGTTAAATATAATGTATGTATACATATCCATATAGCTATTTTGCTGCACAAGAATTGGACTTTGAAATAATATACAATTAGCCTGTGAAGGAAATCGAAAATGCAAGCGGACAAAAACAGAGGAATTGGAAATGCTATGTAGTGGTTCACTCTCATTTCCCTGAGTTCTTTCAAATGTGTGTAGCTGGTTCTATTCATTATTGAACAAATAGAGCTGATTTAGTTCATCTCATTGTTGAAGAGAGCCATGTCCATCAGAATTGATCATCACATAGTATTTTTTTTGAAGTATATAATGATCTCCTGGTCCTGCTAATTTCCATGTGAAAATATTTTTGCTACTTTATAGTAGTAATTACAAATAGATGTCAATAATGAATCTAATATATTTCTATGATGTGATGGGTTTTTGGATTCTGAAGCAGATATTGATTTTATACTTTTTTTTTTGCCAGTGCCCCCTGAGGTGTTCTATCTAAAAGATGATCAGTCAACAAGAACTTATTAAGCGATACTTAAGCTAAGTTGTAGGGATACCAAAACAACAAGAAGAACAGCAACAACAATTACAACCAAAGCAAAATAATTCCTGCTCTTAAGGAGCTTACATTCTAGAGGAAGATAGCATGCAAATACTTGCAAACATGATAAATACTGAAATAAATTGGAAAAAATTGACAGAAGGAAGCCACTAATATTTAGAGGGATCAGGAGAGGCTTCTTGCAGAAGGTGATTTTAATTGAGACTTGAGAGAAGTCAGAGAATCCAGGAGAAAGGAAAGAATTCTATACCTGGAATAGACTGTAACAAGAGAAAATGAGGGTCTCAATTAAGGTGATGTATAAATAGAGTGAAAAGTACGGGTGTCAGAGATATGAACATAGAATTGTTTTGGAAATGATTAATTATGATGGCTTGAGAGAAGAAAGAATTGAGAGTGATTTCAACATAACAAACTTAGGTAACTTAGAGGAATGCAATGTCCCCCAACAGGAAAAAAAAGTTTCAAAGAGTAGGAATTTTAGAGGAAGTAGAGGATGAATTCCATTTTGGTGATAGGATAGCTAGGTTGAGCCAGTGAAATTGCACAGTCAAGAAATATCTGCAAAGGCAGGAGGGGACCAAAATATAAAGGACCTTAAATTACAGAATATTTTATATTTGATCCTGAAGTAAATAGGGAGCTAGTAGAATTCATTGAATAAATAGGTATCAAGGTCAAAAATGCACTTTAGGTAGATTAATTTAATAACTGAGAGGAAGATGTACTGGGGTGGGGAAAAGACTTGAGTCAGGAAGACCAATCAGCAAGTTCTTGCTATAGTTCAGGAACAAAGTGATGAGGTCTTTACTAGAATAGTGGCAGTAACAGAGGAGAGAAAGTAGGGCATCTAAGAGGTAAAACAATGGCAGAATTGACAGGACTTGACAACAGATTTAATATGGGGGCAAGAGTAAGAGTAAGGATGAAGAATTACATCTAGATGGTGAGTCTAAATGACTGAAAGAATGATAGGCACGCATGATGATAACACAACGTTCAGGAGATGGAGAACTTGGGGGAAAGATCATGAGTTCACTATTATGTCTATAGTTTTCTTAATATTGAACCAATCATGTATTCATGGAATAAATTCAACTGAGCAACTTATATAATTTCTTATATGTTTCTATAGACTTTTTGCTAGTATAGAATATTTTTGTGTAGATGTTTGCTAGAACTATTGATCCATACTTTTCTTTTTCTATTTTCCCTTGGTTTGAGTATCAAAAATACATCACAGGAATTTTGTAGGATTCTATCTTTGCATTTTTTCGAACAATTTATGAAATATTAGAATGATTTCTTTTATAAAATTTGCTTTCAAATTCATTTAGGCCTGTTTTTTTCCCCTTTGGGAATTCGTTTCTAGCTTATTCACTTCCCTCCCCCCAATAAATTGTTTTATTTAAAATTTATATTTCCTGTTCTGTAAATTTGAGTATTTTTATTTCTTTGCTAGTACTCATCTATTTCTAAAGTTGTTGGTTTTGTTGGCATAGGCAAAGTAGTTTCTAATAATTTCCATTATTTACTATTCATCCACTGCAAACTTTATTTGTCTATTTTAGTCATTTGGTTTTTAATAGAAAATTTGCTAAGTCTGTTGGTTTTATTTGTGTTTTTTAAAAAATCAGTTCATAGTTTTTTGAATTTCATTTTTCTTTGATTTTCAAAATATCTATTTTGGCAATTTTTTATTCATTGCTTTCTTTTGGATTTTTAAAAATACTATTTGCCCAATTCTTTTCATCCATTCTTTTTCTCTTTTATTGATGAAAGTCTTTAAGAGACATAAATTTCACCCAAAGGACTGCTTTGGCTGTAACACAAAAGATAAAAATATTGAAATATTTCATGAATTTGCAGGTCATCCTTTTATAGGGACCAAGCTATTTTTTCTGCTTTGTTCCAGTTTATATATATATATATATATATATATATATATATATATATATATATATTGCCAAAATTAGTACTCCTAATCTTTTTTTTTAACTACAGTCCCACATCCTTACTTATCTACTGAGCATATCTATCTAGCTGTCCTGTCACCAAAATGGAATTTATCCTCTACTTCCCCTAAAAGCCTTACTTTTTGAAACTTTTTTTTCCTATTAGGGTCATTACAATGCTCTAAAGCATCTAAGTTTGTTATGTTGAAATCACTCTTAATTCTTTCTTTTCTCAAATCACTATAACTAGTTTTCAAATCAATTCACATTCACACTTGTACTTTTCATTCTACTTATACAACCATCACCTTAATTGAGGCTCTCATTCTCTCTTGTCACAGTCTATTGCAATAGATCCCTAAATGGTCTCTCTGCTTCCAGGTTCTTCTCCTTTTGATCTAGCCTTTACACAGCTGCCAAAATAATCTTTTTAAGGCACAGACTATCTGACTCCTCTATTGAAAAATCTTTACTAGCTCCCTATTATTTCTAAAGTAAAATAAAAATTCCATGGTCTTATATTCAAAACTGTCTACTTTCTTGGTCCAATCTACCTAGCCTAATTTTATATTATTCCTCTTCCCATTTATTACATTTCTTTTAACTGAAATATTGATTTTTTTTATGGGATAATAAATTTAGAATTGGAAAAGACCCTACAGGTCAACTCTAATATAATCATTTTATATATGAGGAAGCTGATACCAGGAAAAGTTAAATGAGTTATCCAAGATCATATAACTAGTAAGTATATAAAAAAGAATTTGAGCCCAGATTTTCTTGACTCCAGTGCCCAGAGCTCTCTCCACTATACTATACCACATCATCTCCAATGTGGTACCCCATTAGCTTTTCATTTCCCTTTTTGTGTTAATAGACACAAGCCCCATACTTAGAATTAATTTATGAAATGTACTTGCAGTTAGATTTGTAATTAATGAGACCTGAATTTGAATCTCATCTCAATTAATGCTTCTTGCATGATATTGGACATGTAATTAAACATCACTGAATTTCAGTTTCTTATTTGTAAAATGGAGAGTCAATTCCTCCTTACCTGCTCTTATAATCTACTGGCTTAGTAGCCAATCATCTTCAATATAACCCTTATCATAAGAGAACAAGGGACCAATCAGGAGTTTCTATGTCATATCCTTTGAGGGGAGGCTACAGCATTTATACCCAATAAGAGCACCTGTCCATTTCCACTGGAAGTGCTTCAATCCATTTCATGCAAACAAGGGTTTGCAAAGCACTTTACAAAAATGATCTCTTGTGCTTTGTATTATAATTCTCTGAAGTGAACGTTATATTTATCCCTAGCAGAAATTGCTGGTGGAGATTTCAGGAAAATTAGAATTTCACAATTTACCATACTCTGTTTCCTCTGTTGTGCTCCTTGCTTTTTCTAAGTTTCCTTGCTCTCTCTCTCTCTCTCTCTCTCTCTCTCTCTCTCTCTCTCTCTCTCTCTCTCTCTCTCTCTCTCTCTCTCTCTCTCTCTCTCTCGGTCTCTCTAACGGAATAGACAATCAACATTTTAAGACCCTAGATCCTACCAGAGGGGCCCATGTCAGTCAGCAAAGAATGCTTAGAGCACTTTAATCCCTAGCAAATTCTAACAGTAACAAGTAACATTAACATTGTGCTTTAAGTTTTACAAAATGCTTTTAATGTGTTAACTTATTTGATCCTTATTCTATTGTTATCTCCATTTTGTATGTAAGGAAACTGAGGTAAGAAGAAGTTAAGGCACTTACCCAAAGTCACAGTCAGTAAATGTCAGACTCATTTGAACTTAGATCTTCTTAAAGTCAGTTCCTACACCTTGCTACCTATCTTCCTCGAATGTCCGTATACTCTTGGGTTATGGTCCTAAAGGTTCCCAGGGCAGCTTTCTGCTTTATTCAATTTTTTGCCCTTCACCCTGCCAGAGTCTCATTTCTCTTAGTTAACTCCAGAAATGTTTTATTATATTCTAACTCTTTTATCTTATCAAGTAATTATCTTTTCATCTTAAGAGTTGGGTTATAGCTCTTTGGTTGAATTTGCACCCAACTGAAACCATCTCGAGTAATAATAGCCTTGCCCATGGGATCAGGAGTTGCCTTTTTTTTTTTTAATTTGGCAGTTGGGAAGGAATCAGAGACTTAGGTTAGCCAAGGTATTCAGCCATTCTCCAAAACATTAATTCTGTTTGTGCAGGTTCATTCTTCATAGCTCATTCTTCATGGGCATCTGTTTATGACCTAAAAGGAAAATTGTTCCCAACATTTCCATTTTTTGACATTTCCTTACACTTGGAATTAATTTTTTTGGAAGATGGTTAATAGAAAGGGAAGGTTAAAAGAAGTATTATTTCATTTCCTTGATGATCCAAAAGACTTTCTTGGTAAATCTGCTTTCCTTTGTGTACATCTGATGAACATCCAGACAATGTTACCAGGACCAAATATTTGTAGGAAACTTTCATTTATCTTAGAACATATGATATATATTCTCAGCATATATACAAAGGGAGAGAAAAAGTGTTTATATTGTACTAACTATGTGCCAGGAACTGTGCTAAGCACTTTGCAGATATCATCTAATTTGAGAGCATTATTCCTTCTTCTTTCTATAGGCACAGTTTCAGGTGATATAACTACTTGTTTAAAATATTAAAATGAGTCTGTGATGTGCATTATCAATACAAACTGCTTAGGAGGAAGAAGTTGTATGAGAAATAAATGAAGGGAATCCTTCATATTGTACTCACTATGTGCTAGGCACTTTGCGAAGCACCTTTTAAAACATGTTTTAATTTTTCACAATAACCCTGTGAGACATGCTCTATTATTAACCCCATTTTATAATTGAGGAAACTAAGGCAAACAGAAATTTAGTGACTTGTCTAAGGCAACACATCTAATAAGTATCTGAAGCTGGATTTGAACTTAGTTTTTACTGACTCCAGGCCTACCACTTTACCCACTTTGGCACCAGCTACCTTTAAATGATGTCTGTTTAAATAGTACCAAGACATGTATATTCCCTTATTTTAAAAATGAGATAGCATGGCAAAGTGAATTAGAGAGTCAAGAAATTCTAGAGTCAAATTTTGTCTCTGACACCTATTGACTGTGTGAAATTGGGAAAATCACTCAACTTTTCAGTGTTTCAGGCAATTAGGGCTCTAAATTGCAGAGAAGGTGCTGACCTGCATTGCTGGAAAGATAGTCTTCATCTAGGAGTTTCCTATAATAATGAAATCACAAGGTCTAGACCCTTTGTTTTATTTTAAAAGTACATTTGTCCTACTTAACTGAAGTTATGAGGTCTATTTACATTTCTTTACAATGTGGATCAAGAAGCTTAATGTGATTTAAATTATTATTTACAGGCAAAGAGAAGCTGGTACAAAAAGAGATAAGTTCATTTTCTCTAATTTTACCCCATCCTACCTTAAATTTTACTATTCTTTGACAAAGACAAAAGAAAAAGACATGGGAAGGATAAAGATGAAATAAAAAAAATTGTCTTTTTCCCTTTTAGCAAAATGGTTAATTTGCAGTTTAAGTCTTATAATAGTCACATTGTCTGGACAACATCTGCATTTTATAACATACTTTGTGACAGCTACTTATACCATTATCTGTTGTGTATTTTATAATGTGCTCTCTGCTGAACTCTTCAGGAATACTAGTCCAGAGAAGGGCATCCAGAATAACTAGATTTATTTCTGGGGCCTCTATCTGAGAAGAGATTAGAAAGACTAGGGCTGTTTAATTTGGCAAAGGAAAGAGTAACAGGGGATATGATAGGTGCATTATATAAAATGATGAATGAAGAAAAAAGAAGGCTTTTCAGACCCTTTATTTGTCATTACAACAGACACTTAAAACACTCCTAGATACCCCCTCCCCCAAGAATGGAGTTAACACATGTAAACAGATCATTGCTGCAGATTGGGATAGAGGTGAATAGCATTATTATTATTACTACTACCACCACTACCACTAGTAGAGTTGTAGTGATGGTAATATAATAATAATAATAACTTTTACATGGTGCATTAAGATTTATAGGGCACTTTTCATCTATCTGTTAATTTGATTCTCTCATTATTCTGCTGACTCCCCTCCTCCTTACCTCCCCATTGATGGTAAAACTCTACATGGATGTATTTATATAAAATAGCACCTATAGTTACATTAGCAAGGATCAGTTTACCAGGGCTATCAATCCTACTTTAGGGCACTGTGACAAGGTTGGCTATGCTTCCTGTTTCCCCAGGGAGGGGGCCCCAGACGGTTTGGCACCAGGCCCCTCTAAGGGGAGTCTGAGTTTCCAGCAGTCTTCTCTCCACAGAAGCCAGGGGCATGTGAATCCAGCCATAAAGTGGAAATGAAACAGGGGTGGGGGAGAGAAGTGTGAACTACGGAGGGCCATTATGAATATAGAAGACCAAAAAAAAGTTATTTTGGGGGGTGAAGATGGGATAGTCCATCCTGAGAAGAGGAAAACTTAATAAAACTTACAAGTTTTGTGTGTTCTCTGGACCTTTGATGCATTCTTGGAAGTGGAGGGAAGGTATAGTAGCGCTAAATGCTGTAAGTGTGTGAATGTACTGCTGAAAAAGAACGACATAAAATCTGACAGCTAATGTTACAGATTAGGCCCAGACTCTAAATAAACCTAGGTATTGCTCACAGTTCTCCTATAGACTCTGGCAAGTCTGGGACCTTCTTTCAGAATAGATTTCTCCTCCCATAGAGAGACCACCATCCTAGCCTGTACCTCCCAGGGGGTAAGGGTTGGGGGGCATGTTGTATGGATCAATAAGTTAATGTCTGAAAAGCACTCAAGTCCTAGAACAAAAGAGAAGCTCCCTTGGGGCATTTTTGCTGTAAACAATCAAAAGCTGACCCACCGGGGTGGGGAGGGAGTGAATGCCTCCTCCTTCCATCCTTTTCGCCCTCCCACCCAGTTCCTAAAGCAACTGTAATTTAACTCCCTTCTGCAGGGCTTTCTATCACTGGTTCCCCCTAACCCCCTACTCCCCAAGGGATTTGTTTTTCACAGTTAGCAAGTGTGGAAAACCCCAATTTAGAATTTTCTCGGTGTTTATGTGTATAAAGGAGCACTCATTGGGATGGTTTTCTTGTTGACTTTCTGGGCCCATTTTTTTCTTTTTCTTTAAAGCTGGATATGTCATTGTCAGGCCTACACTGCTCATGGGACTTTTTACCCACAGAGGGAATCAGACATGAATTGGCAAAAGAGAAGAAAGGATATGTCTGTCATCTGAATGGTTTTGGATAGATTCCTTAAGTTCTACTTGTTTTAGCTTAGATATTTATAAATTGTCAGAAGTGTAAGAGATTTTGAATTTGTCTACTCCAAACCTTTTTTTTTTTTTTTTAATTTAAACTAAAAGTTAATAAGTATTAAGGAGTATAGTGGCCATAGTATTGGATCTGCTGTCTGGATAGACCTGAGTTCAACTCTTACTAGATATCTTACTAATTATGTGATTGTGGTCAAATCATTTCCCTTCATTTTGATTTCCTTGTTTCTAAAATGGACATAATAGAGTTTAGCACACTATACTTATGAGGAACAAATGAGATTTTATATATATATAAGGAGTTTTGCAAATTTTAAGAAAGTGTTATGGAAAAGTGAGCAGCTGATTTAAAAGCATTCATTAAGAACTAATATCATTAATGCCTTAGCTGGGCTGGTCTTGGTTTTGTCATAAATTGGCTCTGCTGATTACCAAGGTCCTGTCCAGCTTCATTGCCTAGTCCTATGAGTAAAATACATTCCCTAGGGATGCTTTGAGGACTAAGATAATCATAGTTATTTTGAGTATTTTGAGCCCTGAAGAGAGAGAGGAATTACCTAAAACCTTCTAATTTTTTTTGTGGCCACATCAAAATGAGCAGCCCTAAAGAATTAGAAAGATGAGCTTAATAATTGGCAGATAAGACCAAGCATGTGGAAAGAGGATAACTGATCAATCTTAAATTGACTGGCAATATCCTTTTCTGTGAATGCTCCAGAGCTATAGTGTTCATTAGTGGCAGTGTAAAAAGGAGTATTGTGGGCTTTGCTGGAATGCTGGCAGAGGCCACCAGCTTTTTCTTTGTCTTTGTCTCTTGTCTATTTGTAATTCTTCGTCTCTGTCTCACTGTCTTTTTCTTTTTTTCTTTTTGTTCAGTTGTGCACAACTCTGGTTATCCCATTGGGATTTTCTTGGCAAATATACTATAGTGGCTTGCTAATTCCTCCTTCAGCTTATTTTACAGATGAGGAAACTGAGATCAAAAGGGTTAAGTGACTTGTCCAGCTAGTAAGTACTGAGAGATTTGGACTTTTGAAGACAAGTCTTCTTGATTCAAAGTGCAATGATCTATCTACTGCACCACCTAGCTGTGGTGTGGGATTTGTTATAATGCTGGCAGAGGCCACCACTTCTCTCTTGTTCTGTCACTGACTCTATCCCTATCTCTTAATACTCTTCTAAGGCTTATTGAAATTTCACGGCAATTTGCATAGCCAGGTGCTATCTGGAAATTGAAGCCCGGGTATTATGGGAATTGAGAAGACAAATATGGAACAGTTTTTTCATGTGTATCTCTAGTATCAGAAAGACATAGCAAGAGGGGCTGATCATATCACAGAGGGGCACACTTAGTTAAGGTTAAGGAGAAGGAAATGGAATTCAATCACCCTAATTTTCTAGGAGTGGGAACAGGGAGTTTCTATAGAGTAAGACAAGTCAGAAAATCTTACTGTTGCTCAAGTAGCCCTTTTGTACATCAGAAAAAATTAAGATTAACTAAAAATAGAGCTGAGATTGTGTTATTTAGCTTTGGGGCTTGTTGGTTTTAGATATTTTCCACTCCAAAGGAATAAACTACTTAACCATTATAACTATTGTTACTCTTATTTTGTAGATGAAAAAACTGAAACAAAGAATGTTTTTAAGGCTGATTTGAACTCAGGTCTTCTAGCTTCTAGGTAGCATCCTATCCACTGTTCTACCTGTTTGCCTCTAAAAACTCTCAAAGAAAATAATACCTTTCAAATAAGACAGAGCTTCAGCAGATCATTGTTCTGGAGATGAGATCTTTCAGTGGCACCAAAATGGCATTCTTCCAAGCTGAACAGTAGCAGAGGAGATATGTGGTGTAACAATTCTAAGGGAGTTTCTGAACTCCCATGCCATAGAGTTGTGGGAGGGAGAGGTGGGAAGCAGTGAGGCATAGTTGACTGCTGTAAGGTTTTAGTCATGAGAATTCTGAAACTCTGTCTCTTCTTGGAACATGAGCTTTCTAGGGATTTGCTCAGGGAAGAACCCTAATCCCTTTCCCACTGGGATGTTAGTCCTAGGAGGTTATATTCCTTGGGTGGGCTGGGTATGAGTCTGTTGCTTGATTTGTTCCTGACACCTACTTGACTATTCTGTCCCAATTAAATACTTTGTTATTTTATTTATGTTCTTGCTTCTTCTTTTAATAGATTTAGCATTTCTTGGAGGCTTGAGCCATAAAATAACCACATCTATTGAACCTAATAACATATTGGAAGTCTAGAAGGAGTGATTCATAAAGTAAAAAAAAAGTTTTAAACAGTGGCCTTGATAACAGTGATAACAGTAAATGGAAGGTTTCAGCCTATAGAATTCAGCAATTCTAAAATGATTTCCATATATATCAGAATATAACTTTAGAATAAAAGGCATTATGTTAAGATAAAATCCTGAATTTAGCATGCTATTCATAGACCACTATGATATATATGTAGGTAATTTCTGTCTTCTAAATGCTTATTTCATTATTTTGAAATGTCTTGAAATAATATGTTGAAAGGCATGTTCCTCAATGCAGTCACAGCAATTACTTTGAAAGATTGGCTAAGATGACAGGAAAAGATAATGATGAATATTGGAGAGGATGTGGGAAAACTAGGACACTAATACATTGTTGGTGGAATTGTGAACGGATCCACCTATTCTGGAGAGCAATTTAGAACTATGCTCAAAGGGTTATCAGACTGTGCATACCTTTTGATCCAGCAGTGTTTCTACTGGGATTATATCCCAAAGAGATCTTAAAGGAGGGAAAAGAGCCCACATGTGCAAAAATGTTTGTGGCAGCCCTTTTTTGTAGTGGAAGAAACTGGAAACTGAGTAGATGTCCATCAATTGGAGAATGGTTGGGTAAATTATGGTATATGAAGGTTATGGAATATTATTGTTCTGTAAGAAACGACCAGCAAGATGATTTCAGAGAGGCCTGGAGAGACTTATATCAACTGATGCTAAGTGAAAGGAGCAGAACCAGGATATCATTATACATGACAATAAGAATATACAACGATCAATTCTGATGGTACGTAGCTCTCTTCAACATTGAGATGATTCAAACTAGTTCCACTTATGCAGTGATAAAAAGAGCCATCTACACCCAGAAGAGAACCATGGGAACATGGAACACAACATAGCATTCTCAGTCTTTCTGTTGTTATTTGCTTGCATTATGTTTTCTTTCTCAGTTTTTCTTTTTTTTCCTTCTTAATCTGATTTTTATTGTGCAACAAGATAACTGTATAAATATGTATACATATATTGGATCTAACATATATTTCAACATATTTAACATGTATTGGACTACCTGCCAACTAGGGAAGAGGGTGGGGGGAAGGAGGGAAAAATTTGGAACAAAAGATTTTGCAATGATCAATGTTGTAAAAATACCCATGCATATGCTTTGTAAATAAAAAGCTTTGATAAAAAAAAGAAAAAAAAAAAGAAAGAGAATTGGTATCTATGTGACAGAAAATATAAAATGCCAATAGTAATAATATATCTGTCCTTGTGAATATTCTAATTACAAAGCATGACACAGAACAGGTCAGTTTCTTACACTTCTGTAATAATCATTTCTGGTGTAGTATAGAAGATAGTAGTACAATGAAAAGAACCTTTGGAACCGAGGAGACATGAATTCAAAATTCTGCCAGTGGAACTATCTCTGTGACTCTAGGCAAGGCAAATAGCCTCCACAGCCTCAGTTCTCCTTCCTATAATATGAGGGAGTTGGATTGATGGCTTCTAAGGTCCATTTCATTTTAGATCAATGATCCTTTGAACTCCCCGATTCAAGATATAGACTTCACTTTTCTTCAAAATCTTTGAAACTTTAAATGATTCAACTTTTTTCCAGGGCTAAATGAAGTATTAGACATAAAAAATCCATCATTTAAAAAAAGTTTATTTAATTTTTGCTGAGGTAATTGGGTTAAGTGACTTGCCCCGGGTCACCAGCTAGGAAATATTAAATGTCTGAAATCAAATTTGAATTCAGGTCCTCCTGATTTTAGGGCTGGTGCTCTATCCACTGCACCACTTAGCTGCCCTCTCAAATCCATCATTTTAAAGCATTTTTTCATTTAAGACCTGATAAAATTCCAGGTAAAGTCAGATATATGAGCACCTAATGATATGATACAGCTCTCTCCCTGTGACATGGAAAGTCTACAAAGGCTTTAACCTTGACTTTTGACACTAAATTTAGAGCAAGGACTGCAAAGCTTACTGTCAGGCCAAATGTCATTTTCTCCACCTCATCACCTTGCTCCCTCCTCACTCTACTATAGCTCTGCTCTTTAGACTTTCTAACCAGGAGAAATCCAAGATGGGCATTAAGATGATAGACTGTTTAACTGGGACCATCTGAGCCAGCCGGTTCCCATTCTACTAAAATGGGAAGCAGGATGTCAAGGGCCACCCTGGTTTTATTGACCTTGCAACCACAATGGGGCCAAGAGTGACTCCCAAGCTGTGAGTATAGGCCTTTTTCTCTTTGGCTAAAATGTCCTCTCTGGGGTAATCATCCCAGTGTGGTGCCCAATGGAGATGTGGCTGACTCAACCTTAGTTCTCCCGGGTGGTCAGTCTGTAATTTTAAGATTTACTGGTCTCATGTAGATAGCCACAAATGGAACAACAACCATAATTACAAGAGGCTGTTCCACTAATCCTCAGTTAACAAATGTTAGTTAAAAGATAAATAAGCCTTATGCAAGCATTTCCTGGAGCTCTATGAGCCCTCTGTTTTCCTTTGCCATGACTTCTTTCTCCTTCAAGAAAGGACAAAAAACAATACCCTTTATCCCAAAGGGAGAAAAACTCAAGAGGTTTTCCTATTTCATTTTGTAATGATTATTAGGAATTGGGGGGAAATCTTTGAAGTTGATTCATTTGAATACTTTTTGGATGGGGTTGTTTTATAATAAGAATAATAGCTAGCTTTTATATAGTACTTTGGTGTTACACAAGCCACTTTATAAATATTATCTCATCTTTATTGTCATAGCAACCTGGGGAAATAGGGGCTATTATCATCCCCATTTTACAGATGAGGACACCGAGGCAAGGAGAGATTAAGTGATTTGCTCAGGACCACACACCTAGTACATGTTTGAGGCTGAATTTGAATTCAGGACTTTAGGTCTTCAAGTTGCCTCTTTTTACATTTGGAATTGGAAAAATAAGGAAGCTGGGGTGTGTAATTTTTGATACTTAAGAGAATCTCTAGATTAGCCTAAGGAATATCAATTTGTTTTTAAGTACTAGTGACTCTAAATGGGGAAAACAAGATTGTTCTGAGAAAGTGGTTTTTAAGACTTGGAAACATGGGAGAAATGATAACCCATATCTCAAAAGATACTCTTTTCTTTCTAGAGTTTCTAGGACTTAGAATCATAACTCTGGCTTCATCATGGCACATCCGAGTCACAGTTTAGCATCATACTGTGTTAATTAATCTAAGAGAATCTTCTCCCAGTTAATAGTACTATTAACCCCATCTGTTCTGTGAAAGTGACAAGTGACATCCCAGACTTTCTTGAGACTGTCTTGGAAGCTGTGATGTGACTTAATGGTTTTTGCTGTATAACTTACTCATTCTCTTGTTCTTTAGCTTTCTCTAAGAGATAGAAAGGGCATTTGGGAAATAAGTGACTCTAAAAGCAAATCTCATTCCAGAGGCATGAAACTTGAAAAAATCATACAACCATTTGTCTTTGTCAGTGCTCTTAAATCTTTCCCTTGATTTCTAAACGTTTAAATCCACTCTTGGCTTTTTAATGTGTACCATGAGTTGAGTGCTGTTGAGGCCCCTTTACTGAGAATAAACTAAACACCACTGTGGAGATGGTTACAACAAAACTAAATTATACATTACTGGCCCCAAATGAAAAGGTTTGAATGCTTGCTTGCCCAATCATCCAATATTGCTAGTGATTTCTTTGTTTCTTTCTTCTGTTTCCTTAACTCTCAACAAATTTTCTTTCCAAAACTGTCCCCACTCCACCCTTCTGAATTTAAATTTCAACAGAAAGCTTTTTAGCTGTCCCCAGGACACCCTCAAAGATCATTTTCTTTCATTTCTAATAAATTTTTTAGAGTAATCATGGCTTTCTCAATCTGTGTTTCTATCTGTCCAGCTGTTTGTCTGTCTCTGGAATTCTGTGATTTTCTATGACTTTAACTTTAACAACAGCAACCAGGGTTTGTGCAACTTCTCTGAAATATCTCTAAATCCCATTTTGTTTAGGAGCCTGGAAAGCAGCAACAATTGCCTAGTGATTCTAAAGACCTAAGAAAGAAACACTAATAAACATGGGAAAGATTAGATAGAAGAGTATCTCTCAGGCCAATATAAAAGAAAGGAATATAGTTCAGGGGCTTCCCATAAGTTACAAAAAGAAACAGTGGGTCTATGACCTTTTACTTAGAAGGAAAGGATTTTTTAATCATAAGATTATAGATTTGAAGTTTTATTGGACCTAAGAGACCATCTGGCCCAAAATTTCTTTTTGTATATAAGAAAACAAGCTCAGAATAGGTAAATGATTTCCTCCAGGTCAAACAGAGAGTAAGTAGAAAAGTCAGGATGTGAATTCAGATCTTTAATCTTAAGATCTATCCTCTTTCTATTATATCATGACTATACTGGAGTAAGGGATTGGAACTTAAGATAAATAAACAAGAAAGGCGATAAGGATTTAAAGCATTGGAAACAGCTCATTTGGGAGTGCAACTGGGACGGTACAAAGAGACTAAGGGAATTGTGCTTTAACAGAACCAAGTTACCTACATTAAGCAGCAGAATTTACCAATTTTGACAGTAGCTCTTGGTTCTCCAGTCTGTTAACACCGCCATAGAAATGTGAAAAGTGGGATTATCTGTGGCAACCAAGAAGATTTTATCCAGGGTCTTGATTGTTGTGAACTTAGTACTGAAAATTCTAGAAAGGAGAAGGATATAAGAATATCTTGGCAGAGACTTTCATTAAAAATATGGAAGGATTGGGTTCAGATTAGAATTAGAATTCTACCTGGTTTCCTACATGATTTGTACTCTCTCCTTACTCTCTGGGACACTGCAGCATTATTAACCTGACAAGGCAACTGGAAGTGGTTTGTGATGCCACTGGAAAAAGCCAATTGTGTAGTGGATTGTTGAGCTACACAGACACACACACACACACACACACACACACACACACACACACAAATTCATACTGCTACCCTCTTTCTTTTCTTCTATATCTGGAAGGGGAAATGACCCTCTGTTAACTATCAAATACTCACTGAAAGAAGTTAAAATGGGGAGAATATGTCTATTTGGTATCTTAGTTTCAGGTAGCCAATATTCCAAATGAATTGTTTCCCAGTTAACTATGTTTTTTCCTTATATATTTATTCTGTAAAATTCAGGTTAATGAATAACATATTTATTTTCTGACATGGTAAAAGATTTAAGAAGAGGTTTCATTCCTATGGAGGCAGGTGATAATTTAAACTTGAACTGAGGTGGAGAATACCCTTAATCTTCATGGAGAGAGAGAAAACAGATTTATCTCCTTTACTGCTAAGAAAAGTCATTAAGTCTATCTATGAAGTATTTACAACATGAGCATCATTTTTAACATGTGGAAGAGTATTAGAGAAGGGGCCCTTCCTAAATCTCTTTTACCTATGGGATTCCATCCTTTAAATTCAGACATTTTCCTTACCAGTGGGAACTTCTGGTCTTCTAGATAAGATGGTAATGTAAAGTTTCAGAGAGAAATACAGTTCTCTCAAATAAACACCAGCAATCATTTTTGGGGAAAAAAGCAACAACCAATAATACAACACAACAACAACACTGGAAAGAACAATTATAAAGAAAAGTTAAAAGAAGCAAAAATAAATCCATTATCAAATTCAGAACTTTACTGGGCAGAAGCTATTGGAATCAGGTAGAGATATTTCTCTTATTAAGGAAGCCAGAAGCAGTGTAGGTAAGCAGAGAAGCCAGTGAAGATGGGTAGAAAAGTGGCACCAGGTAAACCAACAAGAGTTCTTATAAATGGACCTGAAATCAGCCAGTGATGAGGAAGTGGGTTATAACTCATCAGAAGCTCCAATAATCAGGGACCTGAAGCTAGATTGAATACTGGATTATCAGAACAGAAGTAGGACAGAATCACCCTAGATCACTCACTTCACAGAGACCCAGAAGTGAACTCCCTGGAGCAATGTGAGCCATAGGGGGAGACAGGATCAATTTGTATGGGCACCAATATGGGGGGAGTTGTGCAAAAAGTCTGAGACCAACATGATTTCTTATATCTCATTGAAGCCTATCAGGATCACAATAAGAACAATTTCCAATTGAGGATCTTGTAAGGAAAAGAAAGAATCAGGCCAAAGTTAAAATCTAGAGTCAGCCATAAAAATCAGGAATTGAGAGGGAGAATGTGGCCTAATTCTATCATCCCATCTAGATTTCAGCAGTAGTGATGTCATCTATGTTACAGATGGGGCAGGACTAAACCTCTTTAGCTGAGAAGGACTGGAGTCTGGCCTAAACAAAAATCCCAAACCAAAAATTGAGGTTGAATATGCAAGCAAATAGAAGGAAGGAAACAAGCTTTTTATTAAGTGCCTATTATATGCCAGGTAAGACAGATAGGTGGTGCAGTAGATAGAGTCAAGAGGACCTGAATTCAAATTTAGTCTCAGACATTTACTAGCTATATGACTCTGAGCAAGTGACTTAACCCTGTTTGCCTCAGTTTCCTCATCTGGAAAATGATCTGGAGAAAGAAATGGCAAACAAGTCCATTATCTTCACTAAGAAAAACTCAACTAGGGTCATAAAGAGTCTGACATGACTAATCTACCAGGCACATTATATTTTTAAAATATTATTTCATTTGATCCTCACAAATTTTTTTATATTTATTTTACATTTGAGGAAATCAGAGCAGATAAAAATTAAATGACTTGCTCAAAGTCACATAGCAAGTAAATATCTGAAGCTGAATTTGAATTCAGATCTTTTTGTCTCCTGGCCCAGCAATCTTAAATACTGTACCAACCAGCTGCCTCTCTTAGATGAGCTAGAAGAAAACACTGCATGCAATGAAAAAGCACTATGGGATAAGAGAAACCCATGCCATAAAGCCAGTAGAAGAGAACATAAGAGTTACAAGTCAAATTACTGAAACTACAAGAACTACTGTAAGTAGAATCTCAGAGAGGAAAAAATGACTTGGACAAAAAACATTTTAAAAGTTCTAAAAGAAATTTAATAAGGCATAAAAATTATAGGTAAAATAAGATTTTGAGTAATTTATTTTTTAAAAAAATTATATATAAAACAATTCTTCACATTATTCTTAAAATTTTTGATTTCAAAATTCTTTTCATCTATCCTTTCTTTATTGAGAAGGCAAGCAATTTGATATAGTTTGTACATGTGTTGTGCTACAAAACATATTTCCATATTAGTCATGTTGTGAAAGAAAACACATACCAGAAAGGAAAATTTTTTAAAGGAATGAAATAAGCCTTTGGGAGGAAAAAATGAAATGAAGAAATATCTTTGAGTAGAGGGTAGAAAAACTTATCCAAATAGTTAACTCCCTTAAAAATAAAATATAGCAACCAGAAGTCTATGATAGAAGAGAGGTCTATTGATAGAAGTGTTAATGCAAAATCAGAAAACTAAAAAAAAATAGATGAAAGTGAAAGACATCAACTATCAACAAAAGTTGACTTTGGAAAATAAGTCAAAAAGAATTATCACTCTTAAAAATGACAAAACAACAAAAACTTTAACATCATATTTTACAAAATCACAAAAAAATTATGCAATTCTAATAAAACCAGCGAAAAATTGAAAATAGAAAGAGCCCATATATTGCCTCCTGAAAGAAATCCCAAGTTGAAAAATGCCCTAGGAATGTTATTGCCAAGATTCAGATAGTCTAAGTCAAAGAAAACATATTGTAAGCAACTTTAAAGAAAGAATTCAAGGAACTCTTAAGTCAAGAAACCACAATCAGGATCTCATAAAACTTAGCATCAATTACTTTGAAGAAGACAAAAACTTGGGAATGTGAAATTCTAAAAATGTAAAAGATAAAGATTTATAAACAATATTGTTTTGGCTCATGAAGCTGAGTACAATCATATAAAGGGGGAAATGGGCTCAATATAATAGAGAACATTCAAACATTCCTGAAGAAAACACCAGAACTGAGTAAAAGAAACTCAGGAAACTAAATACATTCAAATAATTAGAAGAGGTTAAATGTTATGAAATATTTATGTTATAGTAAGACAAGTATCTTTAGAATTGTAAAATCTTCAAAGCGAATAGAAGAAGCTAAATAAGACAAATATTCCTAGATGGAATTTTGTTCTGTTTTTTAAGAGGAAGGTAAAGAAAGGGAGGGAGGAAACAATCTTCCTAATGCTTTTTTTTTTTTTTTTGGACACAGTTAGGTAACACAGTGGATAAAGACCTGCACTGACAATAACTATAGCAATCTAGTGTTTGACATACACCAATACCCCACCTTTTGTGATAAAAATTCAATATTTGACAAAAATTGCTGGAAAAATTGGAAATTAATATGGCAGAAACTAGACATTGACCCATACTTAACACCATACACCAAGATAAGATCCAAATGGGTTCATGAGATTATAAATAAATTAGAAGAACATAGGATTGTTTACCTCTCAGACCTATTGAGGAGGAAGGAATTTGTGACCAAAGAAGAATTAGAGGTCATTATTGATCACAAAATAGAACATTTCAATTATATTAAGTTAAAAAGCTTTTGTATAAATAAAACTAATGTGGACAGGATCAGAAGGGAAGCAATAACTGGGTAACATTTTTACCTCTAAAGGTTCTGATAAAGGACTCATTTCCAAAATATATAGAGAATTGACTTTAATTTATAAGAAATCAAGCTGGGGCAGCTAGGTGGCGAAGTGGATAGAGCATCAGCCCTGAATTCAGGAGGACCTGAGTTCAAATCTGATCTCAGGCACTTAACACTTCTTAGCTGTGTGACCCTGAGCAAATCACTTAACCCCAGCCTCAGGGAAAAAAAAGAAAGAAATCAAGCCATTCTCCAATTGATAAATGGTCAAAGGATATGAACAGACAATTTTCAGATGAAGAAATTGAAACTAGTCATATGAAAAGGTTCTAAAGCATGTTGATCAGAGAAATGCAAATTAAGACAATTCTGATATACCAATACACACCTGTCAGATTGGCTAAGACGGCAGGAAAAGATAATGACGAATGTTGGAGGGGATGTGGGAAAACTGGGACACTGATGCATTGTTTGTGGAGTTGTGAACAGATCCAGCCATTCTGGAGAGCAGTTTGGAACTATGCCCAAAAAGTTATCAAACTGTGCATACCCTTTGACCCAGGAGTATTTTTATTGGGCTTATATTCCAAAGAGATCTTAAAGGAGGGAAGGGGACTCACATGTGGAAAAATGTTTGTGGCAGCCCTTTTCATAATGATCAGAAACTGGAAATTGAAGGGATGCCCACCAATTGGAGAATGGCTGAATAAATTGTGGTATATGAATGTTATGGAATATTATTGTTCTGTAAGAAATGAACAGCAGGAAGATTTCAGAAAGGCCTGGAGAGACTTACATGAACTGATGCTGAGTGAAATGAGCAGGACCAGGAGATCATTATATACTTCAACAATAATACTACATGATGATCAGTTCTGATGGACATGGCTCTCTTCAACAATGAGAGGATTCAAATAAGTTCCAATTGATCTGTAATGAACAGAACCAGTGAAAGAACACAGTTTGCAGAACCATAAAAATATTGTATACAATTATTGTTTCATGATCAACTGTGAATCACAATTATTCTCAATAATACAATGATCTAATTTGGAAGGATTTATGAAAAATGCTATCTACCTCCAAAGAAAGAACTGATAGAGTCTAAATATAGATAAAAGCATATTTTTGAAAGCTTTTTTATTCTTTCTTTTGTCAGCATTTTTTTGGGCAATATGGCTAATACAGAACCAGGGCAAAGTAAAGTACACTAGTAGTTCCTGCCACCACGAAGGCTGAAGCTTATAGATCCTTTGATCTCAGAAATTTCAGTAAGGCTTATGGGATGTTAGCCCTGAGTATAACATCAATTAAGTGAATCCCTGGGAGGGAGGGATGGTTCTATCTAGGCTGCTGAAGGAAAGGTAAACTAGCTCAAATGTCAAATAGAATAGCTATGCTGATCAATATTATGAATGGCCACTGTGTTTCTAGAGTGGATGAAATAAACACAAATACAAACAAGCAAAAACAAAATAACAAGTCAAGTAAGCATAAGAAAGTCTCAATATAGTTATAAATAGAGATCCCTTGAGGGGAAAAGCTAGTAGAGAAATTCTTCCTCCTTTACTTTCATGTCTGGAATATAGTCATCCATTTAACTTAGTATCCAGAAGTAGGGATTAACATGATTATTGATGCTGCTATGGAACAGGTGAAGAAAGCAATATCAATTTGAAATGTCACCACTACTTTGTTTTGGTGTGTGACAGAGAACTGGACTCTGTACCTTTTTTGAAAGGTTATTTTCTCACTTTGAGAATTTATTCTTATTTTTGAGAATTAATTCATTCATCTGTTTATTATCATTATTTTTTTTGTGTGAATATCATTTTCTTGTTGCACAATAAACATTAGAATCCGAAGGTACATGTAACCTGGGCAGACAGACATTAGTGCTAACAATTTACATTCCCCTCCCAGTGTTTCTTCTCTGGGTGTAGCTACCTCTGTCCATCATTGATCAACTGGAAGTGAGTTGGATCTTCTTTATGTTGAAGATTTCCACTTCCATCAGAATACATCCTCATACAGTATTGTTGTTGAAGTATACAGTGATCTTCTGGTTCTGCTCATTTCACTCAGCATCAGTTGATTTAAGTCTCTCCAACCCTCTCTGTATTCCTCCTGCTGGTCATTTCTTACCGAGCAATAATATTCCATAACTTTCATATACCACAATTTACCCAACCATTCTCCAACTGATGGACATCCATTCATCTTCCAGTTTCTAGCTACAACAAAAAGAGCTGCCACAAACATTTTGGCACATATATGTCTCTTTCCGCTCTTTAGTATTTCTTTGGGATATAATCCCAGTAGTAGCGCTGCTGGGTCAAAGGGTATGCACAGTTTGATAACTTTTTGGGCATAATTCCAGATTGCTCTCCAGAATGGCTGGATTCTTTCACAACTCCACCAGCAATGTATTAGTGTCCCAATTTCCCCACATCCCCTCCAACATTTGTCATTATTTGTTCCTGTCATCTTAGCCAATCTGACAGGTGTGTAGTGGTATCTCAGAGTGGTCTTAATTTGCATTTCTCTGATCAGTAGTGATTTGGAACACTCTTTCATGTGAGTGGATATAGTTTCAATTTCTTCCTCTGAGAATTGTCTGTTCATATCCTTTGACCATTTATCAATTGGAGAATGGTTCGGTTTCTTATAAATTATGGTCAGTTCTCTATATATTTTGGAAATGAGACCTTTGTCAGAACCTTTGTTTTTAAAAATATTTTCCCAATTTGTTACTTCCCTTCTAATCTTGTTTGCATTAGTATTGTTTGTACAGAAACTTTTTAGTTTGATGTAATCAAGATCTTCTATTTTGTGATCAATAATGATCTCTAGTTCTCTTCTGGTCATAAATTCCTTCCTCCTCCACAAGTCTGAGAGGTAGATTATCCTCTGTTCCTCTAATCTATTTATTATCTCCCTCTTTATGCCTAAATCATGGACCCATTTTGATCTTATCTTGGTATATGGTGTTAAGTGTGGATCCATATCTAATTTCTGCCATACTAATTTCTTATCATTATTTTTGAGATCACAAGGTAGAAGGTGAAAGTATTTTATTTTGTTTCAACAAAGAGCTGATTGATAATTTGCTTCTATGAGACTTCTATGCATAGAAGGAATGGACTCCAACATCTTCATAATAATGAACATTTTTATAATATGTTACGGGTACTCTTTTAGGCACTTAAAATTATTATTTCATTTGATCCTTTCAAACCTGCAAGGTAGGAGCTCTTCATTTTATAACAGGATACCAAAGGAACTAGAGTTTAATCAACATGTCTACAATCACACAGCCAGCAAGTATCTGAGGCTGGATTTGAATTCAGATCTTTCTGATTTTAGACTTAGTGCTCTGTCCGCTGCATCATCCAGCTGTCCTCAAATCTTCCAGTACTGCTTTCTTGTCCTTAGAACTATAAGATATTTTTGATAATTTAGCTTTCTGCCTTTCCTGAATGGAACTGAGCTAATCAGAATACAAAGAAATTTTATTATGGGCAATATTTTCACTTAATAGTAAAATGAACGATTTAATAAAAGCAGCAGTCACTTTCTTTTTTAAATTCACTTTTTTCATTTTTTATTCATTTAAATTTAAAGCATTTAACCTAGAATTCATGAATTTGGTTTTTAAAAAATATTTTGATAAATATATTTCAATATAATTAATTTTTAATTTTCTTACTCCATTTCTGCTCTTTCTGATTTAGGTGTCAGTGCCATAATTGTTTCATAAAAAGAATTTAGTAGGATTCTTTCTATGTCTATTTTTTCCAATAATTTATATAGTATTGGAATTAATTGTTCTTTAAATATTTGGTAAAATACACTTGTTAATTCACCTGATTCATGTGATAGGTGCTTAATAAATGCTTCCTATTGTTTGATTATGCATTACAATAAATTCCTTATGCAAATTAAATCGAAGGTTCCTAAAAAAACAAACAACCTCTTTTATAAATAAACCTATTTTCAATGAACTTACTGTTTAACTGAAGAGGTTACCATCACTATTACTATTCTAATCAAAAGTAAATTGTACTTCTGTACAAGTATGAAAATATTGAAAGACAATAGAAAAATATGAAAAGACAATTATGAAAGACAATAGAAATTCAACTCCTTTATTTTATAAATGATGCCCAGAGAAGTTAGTTTGTGCAAGGTTACACAGGTATCTTTAGATCCTTTATCTTTATCTTTAGAACCATTTACTTAATAGCAAAGTGAAGAGTAAACCAGGGGTTCCTGAGTTTTTGTCTATTTCTCTTTTTATCATATCATACTAATTCTTGGCTGTGTAATGTTGAAATTTCAAAGTGACACTATTTTCTACTCTTCCACAACATGGTTCTATGTAATTGTGATTTAATTGAAAGTTGAGTTGATATCTTCATAAATAGCTTTGTGATGCCCTCTCCACAGAACATATTTGCCAAAGGGTTACCATATGCTAAAAAGTGGTGGAAAGAAAAGTGAAATGTATTTTTTTTCTAATTTCTAGAAAATGAGTTTTCATTTGTATGGTTTTATGTGTACATATAAATATAAATATATATAGCTATAACAATACAAATAGTTATGCATATAACTGTATAGTTCCCTTTATTTTTCTTTAAATTGGAGAAGTACCAGTGCTTTGATCTAGTATCCCTTCGTGCATGATTGGCCAGACTCATGATAAAACATTAAAACCCTCAAGAACTTAATAGACTAGATCATGTGTGAAACCTTTTCACTTTAGCTTGGTTTGAAGCCAAAATTTCAGATATGCACTGTTGCTTATATGACTGGTGGAAGTATCTGCTGACCATGCATGGGTTCCCCTTGGGAATTTCCATGGACCACTTAGATAGCACACATTATGAAATAAATCAGTCTGAGTTCAATTATGATGTGAGAAGAAGGTATCTTTCTACTCTGGATTAGATAATATTTTCTAGATTGCTATTCATGAGCTACTTGTGAACATTACTGAGTCAATGATAGCTATGACACTACAAAAGGGAGTCAGGAAATTTGCTCAATAAATTTACCTTTCAGAGAGGTCTCCCTCCTCTTTATCCATTTGCTAAGAAATTTTCATTAGATTGATATTTCAATTTTACAGTGACATTTTTCTCCTAAAAACTTGTATAATGTTCATTATATGAACATTTGTACTTAGTTTTTATTCATATGAATATGTCTTAGGCAGTTAGTAGTAAACTGGATAGAGCTGGAGCCTGAGTTCAAATCTGATTTCAGTCATTTACTAGCCATTCAGTCATGGGCAAATTACTTATCATCAGTCTCAGTTTTATCATCTATAAAATGGGGTTAATAATAACACCTTACTGCTAAGTTTATGAAGATAAAATATTTATAAAACATCTAAAAAACCTTAAAGAGCTTGATAAAGCCATTCTTATTATTATCTCTCAAATAGAATTGTAAAAGATCAGATGTTGTGTATGTCTCTTTGTTTATGTCTCTTTCACACACTTTGTATGTCTCTGTCATCTCTCTGTGTCATCTCTCTCTCTCTCTCTCTCTCTCTCTCTCTCTCTCTCTCTCTCTCTTTCTGTCTCTCTCTCTGTCTCTCTGTCTCTGTCTCTCTCTGTCTCTCTGTCTCTCTGTCTCTCTGTCTCTGTCTCTCTCTCTCTCTCTCTCTCTCTGTGTCTGTCTCTCTTGGTGTGTCTGTCTGTCTGTGTGTGTCTCTTTCTGTGTGTATCTCTGTCTGTGTCTCTGCCTGTTTCTCTGTGTGTATGTCTCTCTGTGTGCATCTTCCCCCCCATCCCCTGTTTCTCTCTCTCTAGGTGTGTGTCAATGGGTGTGTGTCTTTCTCTGTGTGTATTTCTGTCTTGGTGTTTTCGTCTGTCTCTGTCTCTGTTTCTTGTCTCTCTCTGTGTCTTTCTGCGTCTCTATATGTGTGTGCGTCTGTGTGTCTTTTCTGTCAAGAATGATGCTAGGCACCTAATGAGTCAATCTATGAATCAAAATGCATTTATTAAATGTCTGCCACATTCTAGGCACTGTGCTAGGTGCTTTTGACACAAAACAAAAGTGAGACAGTCCCTTCTTTCAGGGAGCTTATGAATCTTTAGCTTTAAAGAGATACTTGTTAAATGACTTCCTCATTAAAGTGAAGGGTAATATGGACTATGTATTCCTGTAAATTTGACCTTAAAGACTAATGAAATCCAAATGTAGCATCCCTTCTAGATTACTTCCTCAATTTGTACTCACTCTCAAAGTTTAGTTCCTAAGAAGGATGATGGCAACTATATTTACTAAGTTGTGACCTTTGGAGTTACTCTTTTAAAACTATGAGTTTATGAATCCCCACCATTGTGTTTCCCATCAACAATCATCCAGAAGACAATTAGTAATGTCATATACTAAGATGGCACAGTCAAAAATATAGATATGAAATGTTTCCACCAATAAATCTAGAGCATTTTCTCCAACCAATATATACAGAGTCCATGAGAAGAACTGGCTATAGGATGAAAGGAAATAGATAATAAACAATTATTATAACTGTGAATGTGCATGGAATAAAGTTGCCTATAAAATGGATTATGATAGCAGAATATATTAGAAAGTACTTACCACAAAGCCTGACACATTGTAATCAATCAATCTGATTAAATGTCTAAGAAAAATCTTTTATGCTTCAATTAAAGTAAAAAAGGCAGGGGTAGTAATCAAACAAAATAATATCAAAAATAGATTTATTTTAAAAATATAAACAAGAAAACTACATTTTGCTAAAAGTTACCTTAGACAAAGTTTCTTAAACTGTGGTCCTGACTCTACATGAGGGTATATAATGAATATGGGGATTGTGAAATTATGATTTATTATCAAAAATGTTTGATTTGTATGCCTATCTTTTATATCTTTATATCTGGAGTCATGTAAAAATTTCTCTGGTGAAAATAGGTCACAAGTGGAAAAAGTTTAAGAAGCTCTGCTTTAGACAATGAATGAATAGAAAATTTAAACATATATGCAACACATGGTATAGTATCCAAAGATTTAATTGAAACACTAAGCTTGGTTTTACATGGACACAGAGTATAATAATAGAGATATAAGTAAGATAAATACGTGACAAAGGCAACTCCCATGCTAGTATTAGGGTGCTTGAGAATGCTTTTTCTCTTAGCAGAGTGCATATACAACTTCCCTTGAAGTCAGATTCTCAGCAGGGTGAATGGCTCATCTGGATTCCAAGTATCTGCTCCACTCCATAATCCTATTCCTTGAAATCCTTCCTTTTTTGAGGGACTACACCCTGTATCTGTGCCTGTCTGAAGTATATCTTTCCTCCTGGGCTTGATGCATTGTCTCCTGCTGGTCCACTAGCTCTGCTTCAAAACTACATGTTAAATAGAGGGAGACAGAGAAAGAAAGAAACGCACAAGAGAAAATTTTTCTCAGATTCCCTAAGAAGTCCCTCCAGGGGACTTGGTTCTTTTTCTACTTCAGGTTCCCAGTTGTCTCTTTTCTCAAATTCCCCAGGACTTAGCTACTTAAAGACCCCAGAACTGTGCTTTATTTATTTACTTGACCAATTATGTTCCTTTCTGATTTATTCAGGTCATTTGTTTGTATCTTATAAAGAAGTGGCTGAAATTTTAATTAATTTAATACTTTATTATATTAAAACTCATCACCTAGGAATAAATCTTGTGACTACATTAGCTGAGGTGGAGAAGTTGGAAATCATATTTCTCTTCTCTAAAACAAATAAAATATAGCTCCTCAAATGAAAATCCATATTCAGCATTGTGGTAACCTGCCTTCACATCTGGATCACACTGGAGATAGTTGTTTCCGCAGAACTTCAGTGCTCACTCTGGTCCTCCTAATTTTAAAAGCTTTGCTATTAAGATTGTTGAAAACTGTTTCTCACTCATGAACTCAAATGCTGTTAATGAGGTTAGTTTTTTGAATAGACCTTATTTTTTAAAGAATCTTCTATTACTCCCCTTCTCATTATGCTTTTTAAAATCAAATGCCTTTGTGTTAAAGTAAATATTTCCTGGTTAAATAATAAAAATAAACATAATAGTGAGGTTTTATGAACTGTGATTTTTTTGGAATGAATGTGGATCCACAAAATGACCTAAACCAGGGATAACTTTTCTTAGAAGAGGGCCAATTATCTAGTATCACACTTGAGAAAAATCTTTATGTACTTTCTCTTAACAGGTACCCTAGAGCTTTGACCATATGTAGTTTTTCTCTCTAGAGAATCTAGGTTCCTGACATATTTTAGAACCTATTCACAAAAAGTTTTTTGAGCAAGAGGAAATGGATTGGGCAGGGGGGTGGGGCAGGAGGGGAGGAGGGGGAAGATTTGAGACAGGGAAGTCAATTAGAAGGCTATTGTAATAATCTAGGAAAGGAGAGATGAGACCTGTCTCACCATGGTGGCTTTGTGAGTAAAGAGGAGATGGAAATAAGAAATGTTGTGAAGATAGAAACAACTCTTGGCAACAGGTTGTATATATGGATTGACTTGTAAAAGAAGTGAAGATGATGCTGACTGGTAATCTGGGTAAGTGAAGTCACTATTATCTTCAAAAGTAATAGGGAAGGTTAACTAAATGGTGCAGTGAATGGAGCACTAGTCCTGAAGTTAGAGGTCTTGAGTTCAAATTTGCCTTCTGATACTACCTGCATGACTCTGGGCATATCATTCCCAATTGCCTCCAAAAAAAAAAAAGTTTAAAAAAATGTTCAAAAAATACTTTTTGATACAAGCTTGGAACTCAGCAGAGAGGTCCGGGCTGGTTATCTAATCATGCAAAGTTAAATTCTTAACACCTCTCACCAGGATTACTTAAATAGCTTCCTAATTGGTCTCAGTTCCTCAGATCTCTTCCCAATCCTATTCATTGTCCATAGAGCTATCAATGTGATACCAAAATGTAGATTTGACCATTTCACTCCCCTACTCAATAAACTCCAGTAGTTCTCTACTACTAGGAAGATAAATATCTGCATAGAGATGATAATGAAACTTGATTAGAAAAGTTTGTATGTAGGGAACAGCACTTCAGCAGAAAGTTGAGGAAAACAGGATACTAGGAGCCAGAGATGAATATCTTCAAAACATGAAAGATAGATAACCAATGCAAAGTTGTGTTGTCAGGAGATGCTGCTGCTGTTGCTGCTGTTAATTTATATAATATTTTAAGATTTGGAAAGTGTGCTACATATATTATTATCTCATTCTATCCTTACAACAACCTTGTGAAATGCTATTATGCCCATTTTAAAGATGAGGAAATTAAAGGTCTTATGTAGGGTCAAATAGACTATTCATTGTGCTACCTAGTTTTCTTTCTAAAGGAATGTTCATATTAGAAATAATATCTGGACTATAAAGTTTATGAAGGGAAATAATAAGCCTGGAAATATGGTTTGGAAACAGGTTGTGATGAATTTTAAATGCCAAATTGACAACTCTATGTTTTATTTTCCAGATGTAGTAGTAGAGAATGATGAGAGTTTGAATTGAGTTGATATGGTCAGATCTACACTTAAAAATGATTGCTAAATTGAATTGATCAGTAATTTTCCTTGAAGTCAAACGCAACAAGATACATAGCTTTTCTTGTAGAGAGTGTTATTTATGATAACTATCAGGCTTATGCAATATAAGGAAAATTCTTAGTTCAATATGAACTAAAAATCGAGTTAAGGCTGGGTATTCTACATCCTTCCTACCATTCAAAAAACTGGAAAGTGTTGACTCTGAACTATGATATTGACAAATTCAGTACAAAGTGAGATTTATAAATCACATAGAGTGAGGAAAAATTCCCAGCTAAACATAAAATATAAAATTCTCAATATAAAATACCATTATATTAAAAATATCTCATAAAATAAAATTGAAATATTAAGAAGAATGTAGAAATTAATCACATTAATTTTTTTTTAAAACAAAATGGTAATGAATTAACAATCAAGATCTGATTCAGATACAGTGAGGCGTACCTTGATATCATCTGGTGGACTTCTGAGAGATATGAGAGAGAGAAGAGAGAGAGAGAGAGAGAGAGAGAGAGAGAGAGAGAGAGAGAGAGAGAGAGAGAGAGAGAGAGAGAGATGAGAGAGAGAGAAGGAAGTGAATGAAAAGACAAGGCTATTTACTATTTCTCTACTTTCAGAAGAGTAGCCCTTTAAAGTCTTTTTCTTACACAGAAATTGAGGACACACAATGCTCCCTAATTCTCCTAAGAGCCAACATGGGGAAGTCTCTCTAATGTTACTCAAATTGAGGGAAAAGAAGGCAAGAATAGAGCAAAGCCAAAAATACTACAGTACTCCTGCTCAAAGAGAAGAGAAGAGAGAAGAAATACTGCAAAGATCTGGGCTTTGGAACTCCACCTATTATGGCTGTTCAAGTCATCCTATGTACTCCTAATCATGTTTCTTCTGAGGATTCAAGTGTACCATTCAGCTCAATCCCAAAGTGTGGAGTGACACTTCTTACCTTCTTTATTTCAAGTTCTATTGGTAAAGGAGTCAGCTTTCTTTTTCAAAGTGCTGACCCAATGATAAAGGAAAGGGAATATCCTCAATCCTGCCTATAAAGCGCCTTGGCAAAATAGTGTTGACCCAAAGGGTTTGTGAGCCATTAATGAATGTGCCTCCTCAATATGTGAGCATTCAAAGATCATATCTATTATTTTTAAGTGAGGGAGAGACTGGGTATTCCACATCCCCATTCAAATATCTAGAAAGAATTGATTCTGAACTATGATATTGACAAGGATGGCTGAATTGAGAAAGCTTCTTAATTTAATACAAGAAATCTTTATTAAATACTTACTTTTTACCAAGCCTATACAAAGCACCACTGGGAATAAGTTAATAAAAAAAGACAGCCCCTACCATAAAGGAGCTTAAAATCTAAACACACAGAAAATGGGAGACAACACACAATAAAAGAGGAGAGGCCTGCAGAGTCATTGGAGAGTGACAAGTTGTTCCATAGAGTTGATCTTTTATGGATGAATGAAATTTCAGTATAACAAAGTGGCCAAAATTATCAATATGCTGACTATAATTTCCACATAAATACATCAGCTTTTAAAAATGAAAGTGAAATGGCAACAAGAAAATTATGATGATCAAATCTGATGGACATGGTTCTCTTCAACAATGAAATGATTAAAACCAGTTCCAATTGTTCAGTAAAGAAGAGAATCAGCTACACCCAGAGAGGACTATGGGAACTGAATATGGATCATAACATAGCATTTTCACTCCTTCTGGTATTGTTTGCTTGCATTTTTGTTTTCTTTCTCAGGTTTTTTTCTTTCTTTCTAGATCCTTATTAAGCAAGATAACTGTATAAATATGTAAACATTTATTGTATTTAACATATATTTAACATATATTGGACTACCTGCCATCTAGGGGATGGGCTGGGGGAAAGGAAGGGAAAAGTTATAACACAAGGTTTTGCAAGAGTCAATGTTGAAAAATTATCCATGCATATGCTTTGTAAATAAAAAGCTTTAATAAAAAATAAATATAAATGAAAGTAAAGTTCAAATCAAAATCAACAGAAGTGAGAATAATATCATGAATACAGGGCAATAATTATTTAATATGATATGAAGAAAAGAGGGCAATTTTGAGCCATCTTGTATTGAATCCTGCTATGTGTGACATTTGTCATCATTAGTATCAGTAGTTGTAAGCTCAAGACATAAGTGAATTGTTTCATCATGATGTTTACTTAAGCAAGACATATGTAAACTTGAAATTAAACAGTCTTTCTATGGACTTCAGAAATGCCATCATACCTTTTAAAAGTTTTAAACATTATTAATTTTGATAAGTACAAAATAATACTGCTGATTTCAAAAATAGCTAATTCTTTTCAAGAAGTTGAAATAACTTAAGAACAGTTATAAATAGTTATTTTAAAGTTTTAATAAAATTGCAGGGTTTTTTCTATGATTCTTTAAAAGGAGTTGATGGATAAAATGCATTAACTCTTTTTTTTTTTTTTTTTTTTTTTTTTTTTAGCATTTGCCCAGTGTCACATAGCTAGTAAGTGTTAATTATCTGAGACTGGATTTGAACTCAGGTTCTTCTTATTTCAGGGTCAATGCTCTATCTCCTGTGCCTATATATCGATCATTTAGAAAGACAACCCACCAAGTAAAAAGTCCAAATCTTGAAAAAAATGATCTATTGTATTTATCACTAAGACAAATACTGCTATTGGAAAATTACTGTTTGCTTTCTATGAATAAAATAATTATACTTTACATGAAACTAAATTAAGTTGAAATAATATTTTTGAAAGTATACAAGTAAAATATATTGACTAATTTTTACAGAGAAAATAAAGTATGTCTATATCAAAAAGGATTGCTTTCATTACATGAAATTGTTTATGAAGAACTTTAAAGTATACAAAGCTGCATTTGTAGGGAAAAATTTGAGCTATCTATAGTTATTAAAATTGTCAAAATGATGTTTGGCAAAGCATGTGATGAGCACACCTTTGAAAAGTTGAAAAGTGGCAACCCTTTTTGTAGGGGTCAAGAAACTGGAAACCGAATGGATGCCCATCAGTTGGAGAATGGCTGAATACGTTATAGTATATGAATATTGTTGTATAAGAAATGATCAGCAGGATGATTTTAGAGAGGCCTGGAGAGACTTCCATGAACTGATGCTAAGTGAAGTGAGCAGAACCAGGAGATCATTATATATGGCAACAATAAGACTATATAATGATCAGTTCTGATGAATGTGGTTCTTTCCAATAATGAGATGAATCAGATCAGTTCTGTTGATCTTGTGATGAAGAGTACCATCTACACTCAGAGAGATCAGTGTGGGAAATGAGTGTGGATCACAACATAGCATTTTTACTCTTTCTGTTGTGATTTGCTTTCATTTTGTTTTCTTTCTCAGTTTTTTTTTCCTTCTTGATCTGATTTTTCTTGTGCAGCAAGATAACTGTAAAAATATGTATACGTATATTGGTTTTAACATATATTTTAACAAATTTAATATGTATTGGATTACCTACCATCTAGGGGAAGGGTGGGGGGAAGGAGGGGAAAATTTGGAACACAAGATTGTGCAAGGATCAATGTTGAAAAATTACCCAAGTATATATATTTTGTAGATAACAAGCTTTAATAAAAATAAATAAATAAGTAAAAGTTTGATTTGCAGATAATATGGTAAATAGAATCTCCCATATATTTCAAGATTTCTGTGAGCAATCAATTGAGCAACTAAAATCTACTTATTTTGGATTGCAAATGGAAGAGGCAACAGATATAGTCAAATATATCTGTTTGATTATATAAGTATAACATGTTCTGGGAATTTTTACAAGGGGAGATTTGTTATTCTTTATACTTTTTGATGACAATTTTACATCAATAAACATTTGTAATATAATTGAGGAATCAAAAAATAAATATGGCAATGTAAGAAAATCATATTGGGCTATACACTGATGGAATTCAGTATGAGAAATACAATTCCCCAGAGCTAGCTAAATGTGGTCCTCTGTATATTTTGAACATATCATGTGTGTCACACTTAAAGAAATGTGAGAGAAGAGTAATCTATTTTTCAAATCGATACCAGATTAAATGACTTTATAAAAAAAAAAGGAAGACAGTTCATGAAATGTAAATCTTTTTGCAAAATATGGTATAGGATCAGAATGGTGCACTCTGTTCAAAAGGTATTTGAGCTACAATAAGAAATTGATATTTTTAAAAGTTCATTCCCTTTTGATAAATGATAAATGATCCAAAGATATGAACTGTGCCCAAAGTACTAAATCCTAAATGCATATCCTTTGACCTAACAATACCACCAGTAAGCATGTTAAGTAAGCATGATACCCTAACACCAATGGGGTCCTCAGGCCCTTGTGGCAAGTTTTGGGGAGGAATTTACAGTCCCAGGCTCCAAGCAAGGTTGGTAAAAATGGGTTTATTTTCACTGAGAAGCTTTCTCTCAGTGGGCCCCTTCCTGAAAAGGAAGATAGTAAAGTTTGGGGTACAATTCTGATTTTATTTAGTTTTCTATGGTTTGGAACTAAGGGAGCAATTTGAGGGACTAATTTTCAAATCAATAAAAGGTGGTGGTTGTTTCCCAGGTCAAAATGATTCCCAGATCAGTTGGAAGTGGGGTTTCCTGTGGGAACCAGGCAGGAGAGTGGGAATCATTTTAGAAATTTTCCCAGAGGCCAGGAGAGGTTGAGATTCAGGGTTTTTCCAACCCAGACCCACCTTCTCCCAAAGATCAGGGGGATACAGAGTCCTATTACATCAGGCATGAATTCCAAATGAGATTTTTAAAAAAGGGGAAAGAACCTATATGTACAAAATATTTATAGCAGCTCTCTTCTTAGGGCAAAGAATTGTAAATTGAGGGGACGCCTATCAATTAGGGAATGGCTGAATAAATTGTGAAATATTATTATTACAGAATATTATAGTTCTATAGGAAATGATGTACAAGATCTTCTCAGAAAACCTAAAAAGTCCTCCATAAACTCAAGTAAAGTAAAATGTACTGTGTACAAAGTAATAGCAATGTTGTGGGATAATCAATTATGAATCACTTTGCTGTACTCAGCAACACAATGATTCATAACTACTCTGAAGGACTTATGATGAAAAATGCTATCCATACCCAAAGAAAGCATTGATTGCGTCTAAATACAAATTGAAGCATATTCTTTTTTTTTTTTTAATTTTTCTTAAAGGATTTTTTTTTGAGGGGAAGATCTATGGTTTTTTTTTTCACAATATGACTTATGGAAATATTTTGCATAACTTCACATATACCCTCTTAATGGGGTGGGAATAGGGAGAAAAGGAGAGAATATGGAACTCAAAGTTTTAAAAACAAATGTAAAAAATTGCTTTACATGTAACTAGGGAAATAAAACTACTGATTATCAAAAAAAAAAAAAACCTGACATTTTTATTGCAAATGTAAGAAAACCTTCCTACTAAACTTGAATGTTTTGTTCATAGTTTTGGAAAAAAATTCTCTAGAGACCATCCAAATTCTGATTCAGAAAGATAAAATTATTCTATTTGTGAAAAAAATTAATGCTACAGATAAATTACATCTTTTATATACTTTTTAATTTTAAAAATATCTTCCCTGCAAATAAAATAAAAACAAATTATGACCTGTTTTATTAAGTACTTTACTGAAATGTAGATGCAATTCTTTTTTAATTTAATATTTTTCAATTAACAAAAAAAAAAAAACAAACCCCAAACTATCTTTATATCCTCTGGGGGAAAAAAAAGAGTTTTTATGTTTTTCAATGCTGTTTTTCTTGTTACTGTTCAAATTGTTTTCCTGGTTCAAACTCACTGTATTCTGTATTGGGTAATACAAGTCTTCCCAGATTTCTCTGAAACCATCCCTTTCATCATTTTTAAAAATTTCCTATTAACTGATGGATATCCCTTTAGTTTCCAGTTCTCCATTACCACAAAAAGAGCTGCTACTAGCTACTATTCTTCTTTCTTTATAGTTTTTATTTTGTAGGCCTATCTAACAGGGTAAATAAGATCCCAACAAAAAGACCCCAAGTCTTTGTAATTTCTTGGTCTTAGGGAGTTATAGTAACAAAAGAAAGCCTGAATTATTGTAAACAATCAGGAAACCAAGCTACATCCTCAGGCAAATAGGGAGGAGCATTGGCTCCTTAAGTGGGTCTCTTGTTCCTTGTCCAATTTCTTACCTGACAGTTTACTGGCTCCAATCAGAAGACCAAGTTATGATATCAATCCCTGAAGTTATTTCTCTCATAAAAGAACCTATCTATACCCCACTTCCTTGATAACTTCTTTTAGGATATTAATTCCTTTTAGGGTTAGTTTGCCAGTCAATGGTTTAATCCCTTGCCAAGTTCTTCGTTTTTTTGCTGAGGCAATTGGGGTTAATGACTTGCCCAGGGTCACACATCTAGGAAGTATTAAGTGTTGGAGGGCAAATTTGAACTCAGGTCCTCCTGACTTCAGGGCTGGTGCTCTATCCACTGCACCACCAAGTTGCCCCTCCCTGCCAACTTCTTTAGGAATTTAGCCTATCTTATGGTTATCATGAAGTTCATCAGGAATCTAACTACATCTAATGGCATCCCCCTACTTCTTATGGCATCTTTCCCTTTGTTAACAGTTAAACTCCCTTTGGAACTTAGCCATCAATCAATGGGCAGAGTAATAAAACTTTTGCCTCTTGATTTGGAGATGGTCTAAGTCTACAAATTCATTTGACATACCTCTCAACATTGGCTTGAAATCCTAACATACTTTTAGAGTCCAACACCTCCAAACCTCAACATTTGGTGACCCATATGGGGAGACCTCAAAACCCTCCTGCCCATCATTGTTGTGTAATAGGAAAAATCATACACTTTCGGAGTATTATTTAAAATTGGTTTTTAGAGTGAATCAATTCTTACTTCTGTCAATACTGTCTTAATTTACCTGTTTTCCTGCAGCCCTCCATCACTTATTATTTTCTCTTTTTCGTCAATTTTTCCACTCTGATAGGTATAAGGTAGAACTTTGGAGTTCCTTTAATTTAAATTTCTATAATTATTAGTTATGTGAAACTTCTTCCCTCCACCATAAAGTTGCTAACAGCTCAGATTTCTTTCTCTGAAAACCACCCATTAACATCCTGTGGCCATTCATCAATTAAGGCATGATTCATATTATTATAAATTTGAATTTGTATCATATATCTTGGAAAAACCTTTATAAGGGAAACTTAGGGAAAATATTATTTCCCAGCTACCTAATTCTCTTTTAATTTGAGCTGTTTTGGTTTTATTTGTGAAAAAACCAATTTCATATAATTATAGGTATTTATCTTGTACTCCTCACTATTCCTTGTTGACTGAAATTTGTTGGTGTTGAAATGTTTTCCCATGAAAATTTATTCTTTCTCCTCTAATTTGTTTCTAATGTCACCTTTTCTGTCTATGTCATGTGTCCATTTGGAAATTTGTTGTGAAATGTTGGTTTATGCTTACTTTCTCATTTTTCAGTTTTCACAGCCTTTTTTTGTTGAATAATAAGTCCTTATGTGGATTTACTGGGGCAGCTGGGTAGCTCAGTGGATGGAGCACTGGGCCTGGTGTCAAGAAAACATGACTAGATGGTTCAGTGGCAAGACATAAGTCAGGAGGACTGAGCATGGGCCTGATACAATAGAAGATCTTGGCCTTTCCCAGGTCTCAAACTGAGACCTCAGTTTGACTGAGGCAGCATCCATTCAAGGGATTAAGGCTAGGTTCTAGAAATGAAGAAAAGAATGGTCTCTTTTACTTAGTCAAAAAACACAGCAAAATGAAACAAAAATAAATCTGGGAGGAGAAGACCCTCAGAGTTTCTGGTCAAAACAGAAGCAATTGCTTTCTACACTCACTCTGAGCCATCAGAGTCCAAACAGTGACCAAGTATGGCTCTGGCTGGGAACTATTGTTGGCTAGAGTGACTTGGGTTTAAGGCATGGCAGTTAAAAAAAAAATCTAGTATGAAAACTCCAATATATCTTGTGAGGTTCAAATGATCAAAATTTATATTCCTTTGAGCAAAGCACCCACAGGTTAGGTTATGATTTTCTATGTCAATAGAGAGGAAGAAAGGAGAAAAGATTGTGTGCCTTATCCCATTGGAAAAGAAAATGATAAACCACTCCAGTATCTTTGGTAAAAACAAAAACAACATCACATGGACAGAATATCCATTACAAAGAGTTGGAAAGGGCTGAATTGACTGAACAAAGTCCTTACTGAAATCTTTGGGCATATCAAACAATAGACTGCTGTCTAATTTGCTTCTTTCTGTTACATATCTAATCTTTCCCACTAGATGGCCACTATATTTGAAACCATTATTTTGATAATTAAATTATTTTGACAATTAATGCTTTCTATTATACTTTAATATTTTGCACTACTAAGCCTTCTTGTTTCCTACTAACCACCCCCCCCTGCCCCATTTTTCCCCTGAGAGTCTTGGCTTTTTGTTCCTATGAATGAATTTCATTTTTCTCTCTTTTTCTAGAAAGAAATCTTTTGATAATTTGATTGATATGACACTGAATATATAAATTAATTTAATTAATATTTTATTTTCATTATATAGTCTCAGTCTACCCATGAGAATAAATATTACTCTAATTATCTACATCTGTCTTTATTTCTGTAATAAGTATTTTGTAGTTGTATTCATTTTGTTATTTTGAGTGTCTTGGTTGGTAGTATGTTAAGTATTATATATATATATCTACATATATATATATATAATAACTGTGAATATACATATATATTCACAGTTATTTTAAATGGAATTTGTCTTTCTATCTCTTTCTTTTAGGTTTTATTTGAAATTTACAGAAATGCAGAAGATTATATAAATTTATTTTACATTCTTTAGCTTTGCTTAACTTATTCTTTTAAATACATTTTAGTTGATTTCTAGGAGTCTCCAAGTGAACCACCATAAAATTTAGAAAAAAAAAAAACCAACAATTTAGTTTCATTTTTCCCTGTGCTTATGTCCTCAATTTGTTTTCTTACTATTATATGTCAATTATTATATGAAACAGTATTGATGATAATGAAATTCTGGCTTTATCCTCAATCTTATAGGAGAGTCCTCTGTCTTCATAATGCTGGCTCTTGAGAGGAAAATCTCATCTAGTTTTATCTCTCTTATCTCAAACATAGATACCATTTACCATATTCATGAAAGATTCATTTAATTATATGTTTTCTAGTATTATTTAACAAGAATAGATGTATCTTGTCAAAAGTTTTTTTTCTGTATCGATCTGCTTGTATTTTTTTTTATGCTATGTTATTTTCATTATCATATGTTTGATTATGTTGATAGTTTTCCTAATAGTACATAAACCTTGAATTCCTGCTATAAAAGCAACCTGGTCATAATGCATGATCTTTTTGACATGTTTCTGTACTCAGATAATATATTTTTAAGTATTTTCATTAGGAATGTTGATCTGTGGTTTTGATCTTTTTTTATTTTCCCTAGTTTAAGTATCAAAACCATATTTGTGTCATAAAAGAGCCTTCGTAGGCCTCTTTCTAAACAATTCTGAATATTTCTAAACAGTTTAATATTGAAATTAATTATTTGTGATGACCACTTTAGCACCTGGATACCTTAGAATCAGCCAGAGTCAGGATAAGCTAAAGTCCTTGGTCTTTAGCGGTAGAAGCAAAGGGGATGGACCCAGGATCTCCACAATCTCACCTCTTCGTCTCCCAATCGGAAGTGACTCTGGCTAGTCTTACTCCACCCCCTAGTCCCTCCTACAATTCTCTGTATACACCAAACGATTGGGCCAGCACAGGATAGTGGGAAGGGCCATTTTCCAAGCATATTCTAATAGAGTATTATCCAATTGATAATTAGCCTCAAGTGCTCGATTCTCCGACCTCAGTGCATTAACTCAAGAGTTTCAGCCCTTTAAAATTATTCTTTAAATTTTTGATAGACTTTATTCATAAATTTGTCTGGTCCTGAAGTGGGAAATGTGTATGTATAGATATGTGAGTCTCATGCTATAGAGATGTCATCTTTATTATTTTACTCCAAAGCTCTATTATCCTATGTCAAACTTTTTTCATGACTTTTTAAAAAACCACTCTCATTTTTCTTCCCAATTTTCCTTTCCTATTTGATTTTAAAAATCCATTCATATTTTCTCTAAGGCTTTGGATGCAGAAATTTTGATTTTTTTTTCCTTCTTTTGAGTGTATACTTTGATCTTCCTTGTCACCACAATAACTTTCTATAGTCAGAATTTTTTTTCTATTGTTCACTCATTTCCAGACTATTTCTTTTTTATTTTTATTATTAACCTATTTCTTTATATTAAATGTATATTAATCTTATACTAAACTGGGGCTCTGCTTCCCAGGGGGCATTGTCTCAAGCTTCATGTTTTTATGCAGCTATTTTCAGAGGTAATTTTGGGGACTTACAAGTTTTTGTCTTTTCCAAGGTGATATGATTTAGGGGGAGTTATGGTTTTCCACTCTCCTGTATTATGCACTAGTTTGTGAGCAACCATAAGCACTCTTTTCAGTTCTAGAAAAGTGACTCAGATCCCTGTTCCTCTAAAGCCTCAAGCTCTGCTTTGCTGTACTAGTGATTTTTCTCACACTGGGAATAAGACCCAAGACTCTGACCCAGATCCAAGGATAGGCAATACAACCGAGTACTGCCCCTGCTGCCAGCAAAGGGATCTTCTGTTAATCTCCTTCTGATTCTTTCTTCAATCTCTTTACCATCTGTGGGCCTGGAAACTACCACTGCTGCTATTGATTCAGTCAACCCAGGCCTACTTCTGGTTTTCTGGAGCCTAGTTTGCACTCCTATGGCCTATGTTGAACTATGTTCCGCTCTCACTGTGGTGCAATATTTCCTACTGATCTTTTAAGTTTTCTTGGGCTGGAAAATTGTTTTACTCTGTCTTTTTGTGGGTTCTGCTGCTCTAGAATTTGTTTAGAGCATTACTTAAAGAAATTTGGAGGGACTTAGGGGAGAGTTCAGACAAGCCCTGCCTTTATTCCACCATCTTGGTTCCTCTTCCACTAACTCACATGTCTATAGGTTTAAGGTTTAAGTGCTTTCTTCATAACCATCTTATATAATATCTGGTTCAACTATTGTTATTCTCACAGATGAGGGAACTGAGATGTAAAGGTACTATGATTTGTTCCCAGATTATAGGATCATAGATTTACAAGGGTTGGGATATTAGAAGACATCTGGTTCAAACCTGTCACTTTACAAATGAGGAAACTGAGACTCAGAGTAATTAAGTGATTCACCTAAGGCCATACAACTAATAATTGTCTGAACTTGGATTTGAACTCAGATATCCATACTCTGAGTCCAATATTATCTCAATTATCCAATTCTAATTTACTTAAAATCACATAGCTAAATACATGGGAGAACTAGGAATAGAACTCATGAATATATATATATATATATATATATATATATATATATATATATATATATATATATATATATATGTACATGTTCTGACTTCAGGGTTGGTGCTCCATCCAGTTGCCAACTGTCCTAGATCAAGTACACTTTCTACCACGAACAAAGGTAGTTTCTGATAAGCCCTAAAACAGTTTCTGGAAGATATAAAGCAGCACTCTGCAGTGTCACGTTTGATTTAAGTTAACTGGACAATTTAATTAGTACCTATGTGATACAAAGGAAAATTATAATAGTTTTCTATTTAAATTTTGCTGCTGGTTCTTCTCGTTGCTTGTGGCTGATTCAGTAATCCTGGAGAAAACTTTCTTTGGGCTTCCAATACTTGGCTATAAAGTCCACTTGTTTTTTTCATCAGAATTGAGATTGGCCATGTTGTAACTTGGATTTCTATTGATTTGGGTGCTTCACTAAAGTTCTATTTTGAAGCCTTATCACAGTGTGAAGTATCTTGTAAACCACATCAAAGGAATGACAGACTACTTATCTGATAAACCTAAGTTGAAAAGACTGCAAATAATGGCCTTTGCAATAAACTCTGTCTACCTAAATAGAGTGTCGTTATCAGCAGAAAGCTGATTTATGAATAAACATTAGCTTAAGGATTTTTTTTAATGGCCACAATAGCCCACAAGACGAACAAGAGTATACAATGTCTCTCAGATTAGAGTAACTCCACTTTTGAAACACAGAAAATAGATGAGCTAAGAGCCATGTTGATATGTCTGGGATGATAAAGTAAGTCCTGTCAAGAATCCTTTTTTGTAGGATTTATAAAAAGATGCTGACTAGAATAACACATGTTGGAATATAGACTATTTGATATCTATACTGGTGAGGGAGATACTCACTGATGAAATCACAGATCTGTCAAAGTATCAAAAGAATAAATCAGTAATGAGTGATCAAGAATCATATAAAATTACAGAATTTCACAGAAGAAAGAGATCTTAATATTCATTATTTCTAACCAGTAGCTTAAAAAGAATCCCTGCCAAAATATATCTTAACAACCTGACAAGTAGTTATTCAAGTTTTGCTTGAATCCTTCTAACACTGGACAACCCACTATCTCCCAAGAAATCCCATTCTACTTTTTGATTGAAAGATGCCTATAGAATATACTGAATTTCATGGTAACCATCTTAGTTTTTTCTCTTTGGTATTATTAGTAGTAGGTTAACTTTATTTTTTCCTGGTGGTTATTAGAGTTATCTAAATGAAGGTTATCAATAAATAGTGTGTGTGTGTGTGTGTGTGTGTGTGCATGCACCGTGCATGTATCTGCATTTAATATACTCATTCCTTGATTGGAAAATCCTGGTTAATTATAACTTCAGGCCCGGGCTCCCCTTAAGATGACACCAAAGAGCTATGTTTTGTTTGGTTCTAGAGGGCAGAACTAGAAATGGGTAGAAGTTGCAAATAGGCCAATTTTGGCTTTATATCATGAAAAAAAAATTCTTCACAATCAGATTGTGAAAAAGTAGAATGGGATGCTTATGGAAATGGTGAATTTCTTCTCTTTGGAGATCTTTTATGTACATTTGTTAGTTATACTATAGTAGGGATTCCTCAAATGTGATTTGGACTAGACACTAAATTCCCTTCTAACTCTAAAACACTGTAGTTTTATACTAGACTATGTAGTAATTCTTTGGTATGGGCAAATGGCAATTGAGAAGACTCAAGAAAAAAGAAGTTTGATTTCTATCTAAATTTTTGAGACAAGGTTTAAATACATAGTTATCCTTTTTTTTCTTTTTCTTTTCTTTTCTTTCATTTTTCACATGAACAATGCATTCCATTATTTATAATATTTTATTAAATTATGAAACTAGAAGAATTTCCAGAATGAATGTAAATTGCACACACACACACACACACACACACACACACACACACACACACACACACATATTCAAATAGAAGAGTAAGGTACTTAGATATGTAAGAAAATTGTATTAATAAAAAAAAATCTATCTGAAGTGTTTTTTGGATTCTGTATGCTTCCTAAGTCCAACTCAGAGAAAAAAGTTTAACTTTTTAATGAAGATATAGCTATGTTTTAAAAATTGTTATTTTTTCTGCACTATAAATAGTTATGATATTTTTCAAATCATGTAAAATTTGTCCCTAAAGAATGTAGGCTCAAGGTCACTTACAACTGTCGTCCTCCCTATCATTATGATATAAGACTGACTTATAGGAATATTGCTTCTTTGGTGTTTTTGACCCAGAAATGAATTTTACAGCTTGTGAAATCAGGGTGATGGAGAAACCATGAGGAGGCATTTTTAAAGTTCTCAGAACAACTTGAAGTCTTTTGCTCAATTTTCAGAACCTAAGATGAGAAAGATGAGTTGGGGTTATAGTAGCATAACTCTATATCCTAGATTTGAAGCTTATCTTTGTGATTCCTTCAACCCTCAGAGTTTCCTTCAGCAACCTTCAGAATCCCAGACATTCTTGAAATTAATTGAAAGAATATTAAGTGTCTCAACTCTCTCTCTCTCTCTCTCTCTCTCTCTCTCTCTCTCTCTCTCTCTCTCTCTCTCTCTCTCTCACACACACACACACACACACACACACACACACACACCCCACATACCCTAAAGTCCATGCTTCCTTCCCTTCTTCCTTCCTTTCCCCCTTCTTTCCTTCCTATCTTTTTTTCCTCCATGCTCTCTTCCCCTTCCTCCCTCTCTTTCCTCCCCTCTTTTTAATATATGGGGATAAAATTGGAAAGAAACAATGAGGTGGATTATAAAGACTGTTAGATTTGGACCCAAGACATCTGTAGAAATATGCTCCATGAAGATGATGTATCTGCAATTTTAGATTATCTTTCTGACTCGCTGATTTTTGTAGTGTTCCCTAAACCTCTGGACTGCATCATCACTGAGGACATTGAGATAGACATTGAGGAGATAATGCATTTTGTCACCACTCCCTAGAAAACAAAGAAAACATTTTTTCATTAAATATTGGAAGATGGATTTAAGTGTCTTTTTGTAGATTTTGCTTTGAGCAGAAGTCCCCAAGGGGCTGAAATTCCTTTTGACAGGTGAAACCCCCTCAGTCAAGGCACTATGCAGGCTACTTTTTGCAAATGGTGTTTGAAATGTAATGGGGTAATGATGAAAAATTAAACAAACAAATAACCCACAACTTGATTACCTGGAATACTCAGGGAATGAGTATTTTGGCTAATTTATTTTGATGTTTACTTGAGTTTCTATATAATTGAATCTCTCATAGATTATTCAAAACCTTATGGTGACTTAGAGTCTTTAATTTGATAATTAATTCTCTTAACAGATATGGGATTTGACTCCATGTCCTATTTTAGAAGCCAAAGTATTGACTAAATCTGATAATTTAGTTTGTTGTCTTTTGTCTCTTTTTTCCTAAAAGTGGAACACAACAAAAATGTTTTTGTTAATTGAAGTTCTAGTGATTTATCCAGTTCAAGTTTTACACAAAGTCCCTTATGGCATAAGTAGGACAGATACATCCCATGAGATCATAATGAGTAGAACTTATTAGGGAATGTAGGTTTGGAAATGACTTCTGGGGATCTGGAACATAGTTTCAGAGGAGCTGGACCAAATGAGGGTATTCTGGGACATTTCCTGAGCTGATCAAAACAACCTCCTTGGATCAGAAGTTGGTTTAATTTTGAAGACTCACTCCAGTTGCCCAGACTAACTGTGGTTTGGCTTCATTCTCTCTAGACCTGAACCTACTAGCTAAACCTGGAAACTCAAAAATGGCAATTAGGATATGTGAAGGGGTGGACCATATAGTTCAGAGTTTTTTGAGTTATAATGGTTAGAAATTTCAGGCACTTTTGACTATACTCCATTTTATCTGATAGCATAATGAAAAAATCATCTTTCCTTCTCCCTTCCCTTCCTCTCTCTTTTCCTCCTTTCTTCTCCTCTCCTACCCCAACATTATAAATTGTGATTAAAAGAAGCAAACATGTTTAGATTGATTTAAAAGTAACCAAAGTTGGTTAGACTGGAGGAAATATAAAAACACTCTTTAATGACTTGACGGTTACAAGCACCAGAGACAGAGAGAAACATTATTTAAGGTGGTCTCCAAAGGATATAACTACATGTAATGGGATGAAATTGAGCAAAGGAAAGTGCCCTCACAGGAGGTTGATTATATGGTATCATAATCTACAAAAGGAAGTAGTGGGTTTTCCCCTTTCTACCTCTCCCTCCTAACTAATTTTAGCTAATTTGTACAAAATGCTTGGTAACCCACTATAGGAAGGATGTTCCCTCCCTCCAATTTTTTCAGGGTCATAAAGAAACTATGTAAAGTTAAAGTAAATTCGGGGTCATAAAGCAACTGTGTCATAGGCAGGACTTGAACACAGGTCTTCTTGGTTCTAAGACCTCTATCCATTATATCATTCTGCTTCTCTAGAATGGGAATGCTGTGTATTCTGGATAGGTTTTTAACCATAAGTGGGAAAGCTGATTCTTAAAAGCCCCAGTGAAGGGGTTGGGTTTGTTGGTCTATTTCTTTTAGAATCTTTTGAGTTTGTAATCAGCAATTTTCTTTCCTTTTGCCAATCTTAGTCTGCCACTTAGCCTGAAGATATTTTTAGGCACTGGTAATAGGAATGAAAGTTGGATTGACTTTCTCTGGATTTTATAATGGTTCAGATTTCACAAGTTTTCTAGTTAGGAATCTGTTTAAGGTGGAAGTAGGGATAAGTGATTAGGTACCCATTGATTGATGTGAGTTTGGATAAAGAGAGAAGGGTCTTCATTATAAACTCATGTATGAAGAATGTAAGCTCCTTGAGGAAAGGAACTGTGTCATTTTTAAAAATATCTTTTGTTGTATAGAGCAATATTTTGCATGTGGCTGAATAAATGAAAGTTATTTAGTGTCTTTTACCAATTTCTTTTTAAATATTTTTTATTTCTTCATTATTATGAATATGTCAAAATGTTACACCATAAAGATATTCAAATATTTGGCTTATCTTGATGCTACATTTGCTATAGTAAAAAAATGATATATCAGGACATTAAAACATGGTAAGTTCATTAAGGGTAGGCACAATGTCTTATTCATCTTTACTTACATCTCCTTCCTGCCCAACCTTTCTCCCTTCCCCCAATCTAGCACAGTGCTTTAAACACATGGAAAGCCCTTAGTATATGTTTATTCAGTGTATGAATGACTGTCATTAAGCTGCAGGTTCAAGGAATTTTATCTAAACTCAGTTCAACATCTGGACCCAGAGGACCCTTAAAGAAAAAGCAGCCTTTCTCCTTATGCCCTGAACCATGTATGTGCAAATGTGCCCATGTGCTCATGGCCTTGTGTTTTTTGGGCAGAGATATTTTTACTTATAAAAATAAAAGGAAGCTAGATATGGTATGATTTGAAGATGGTAAAATTGTCCCAATGACTAAAAATACCATTCCTACTCTTCCTGTCATTATGTAATTGAATTTTCCACATCATTTATTCATTTAGGTTAAGGCATTGAAAGACTTTATATTCTCTGGAAAGTGTATATATTAATGTGCAAGTTTGCACAAAGGGAAAAGTAATAAAGCAAATCGATCATTAAAATTCTTCTTAAAATTAATTAATTAGATTAACCAATAAGCTTCAATTAGGGCACTAAAATATTAAACAGAGAACAATGTATTTTGAAGGAAGGAGAGGATCATAACAAAATCAAAAAGAGAAGTAATATAGATGGAAGTGTACCTACAAAAAATTTGAGGTAAAATCTACTAAAATGAGGACTTCCCTGTTCCACTCTAGTGAGAACAACTCTGGTTGTTTAGGGCTTCTCATTTACTTTTGGTGTTCATTTGATACCCAACTCTCATCTGTGGCACTTGGAGCTTAGTCAGATATCAAAAATACCAAGATCATCCATTATATCCATGGCAATTGCTGGTTGTCTTAAATTTGTCTTACCAGTGGACTTCAATGACTGGAAGAAAAAATGAGGCTGATGACTTTGTACAACTCTGACTCACTTAATGCAATCACTTCACAAATCAAGATATCACTCTTTGATGTCATTGATTCTATTTGAAAACCAAAGATGAACAACAACAAGAACCATAATGATATATAAATTACTTGGGACAAAAAAAATAAAATAAGTGGATACAATTAAACACTACAAGTTTTTACATCTTTCAAAACTTTTAATAGGCAGCAAATTCTTTTTGCTGCAGTCTCTTGTTTTATATAATTTGGCATTAAGTTCACAAGATTTTGACATATATTTTAGTCACAAAAACATTTTTGTCACATTGGATATTAGCATAACATTTGATTAACAACTCATTCTATTTCAAATGTATCCTTGACCATAATACATTAAACTAATTTTCCTATTGAATAAAATTTAAATCAGTGAGTTCTCATGCCATTTTGAGTAAATTTCTTCACCTTTTAAGATGGTGTAATAATCTGATTTACTATCTTCTTTTGGAAATTAAGTAATTCTATAGTAAATCTGCTTCTCACTATATCAATTTATTAATCAGAATTCATTAGTCCCTCAATCAACTCAAGACTTCCAGATCTACTGAAAGGAAAAAAAAATCCTCAAACATCTTGGGGGATTGATATTTTATAGTTTAATGAAGATGCTTGAATCTTACTGGCTCTCCTGGACTTCTGAGAATGATATTGGTATAACCTTAAATGATAACAATAATTTTTAAAAATGAGTTTGATCAGCAGTTGTGTGCTTTCCTGATCTTTTGAACTCTAGTAGTTCAATTGCTTTGTGTCTAAATTTTTCTTAATAGAATTAACTAATAGTTGTGTGTGTATGTGTGTGTTTTATTCGTCTTTCCACTGTTCTTCCAACTTCAAGAAGCCTACACCACAAAGGAATCAGTTAGAATCCTTCAAATTACTAGGAAGTCCAAAAGTCTTTACTTATTTTTTGAATGCTATTTTGAAGCATTTGTCAGTCCATAGACTTGTGTTTTGGTTTTGACTATTTTATTCTTTAAGCTTTGTTGCACCTGATCCTATTTCATTTCAGACTTAAATGATCCTTGAAATGCTTGACTTATCCACATCAACAGTTTCTGAATCACTTCAGTCCCTGAAATATGCTTTTTAGTAATAATAATCTCTACCATGTTCCCTTGGAATAATAGTCATTCTTAAAAACCATAGAACTAAAAGCACAACAAAAGAGAGCCATGAAATACTTGGATGTGGCATGAAATTGAACCTGGGGAAATCAGCTCAATCTTATTTTCTGTGGTCAAGGTCAGACATTCTAAGTAAACATCGTGTAAATAGAAGATCACATATCTGACCTCTGTTATTATAGGATAAAACTAAAGCAGAATTATTGCCTGTCCCAAGTAATTCCCACCTCATTATAGCTAAACTGGGTCATTCTAACAGTGTTTTTTAGATAAAAATGAATGAAGGAAAGGAAGATAGATATGAAACGGAATAGATTCTTTGTTTATGGTTAAGTAAGCCTTGAACCAAAAGTTCTAACAAGCTTCATTAAATGGCTGAGTCCCAAATTGAACTAAATTATTACTTTTTTACAATTAATTTTTAATTTGAACCATCCCCCCCAAAGAAAGGAAGAAACCACAAAGGAACTTAATTTAAACAAGAACTAAAAATTTTAGCTGCTAGATGGCATGGTGAATAGAGGAGTGGGCTCAGAGTTAGGAAGACAAATTCAAATCTAGCTTCTATCACTAACTGTGTGATCTTGGGCAGGTCACTTAACCTGTATCCGCCTCAGTTTCCTCAAATGTGAAATAGGGATAATATCATCTACCTGCCAGGATTATTGTGAAGATCAAACAAGAAATGTTTGTAAAGTGGGGAAGCCAGATGGTACAATGACTAAAGCACCAACCTGGATTAGGAGGACCAGAGTTCAAATTGGGCCTCAGTCATTTAGTACTTACTAACTGTAAGACCCTAACAAGTCACCTAATCCCAATTGCCTTACCAAAAAGCAAACAAAAATTCTTTTTAAATGTTTGTAAAGTGTTTATCATGATGTCTGACACACAACAGAAACATAAATCCTATCATTGACATCATCATCGTCATCACCATCACCATCACAGTGCTAGACACATAGCTGGAACTCAGTAAAATAAGTATTACTTTCCTCTCCCTTCCCTCTTCCTTTTTCCATTCCTTCCTTTATTTCTGTAATCACCAAATAGCTTTAAGAGACATAATGATGCAATGGATACAATGGTGTATATGAAGACTTTGGATTGAATTCCAGCATGGTCATTTGCTGTGAAACCTTGAGCAAATCATTGAATCTCTCTGGACTTAGTTTTCTCTTCTGTAACACAAAAACCAGATATCCTTTTAGGGTCCCTTTGAGCGCTAAATCTATCATTTTGCAAAGTAGCTTTTGAATGGTAACTAAATCAACATTTCATTTAGTTTAAATCCCTGACTTGAACATGATTAATCCCAGTACATCATACAAGGCATCTGAGGCAGAAGCATGAAGTAGCCAGAGCCAGGGAAGTCAAACTACTGTTGCCTCCTGAGACCTCAATGGCAATAGCCTAGGATCCTGAACTGAAGAGTCCTAGAATACCAGTATCTTCTAGCCTCTATTCTTTCCAGTCCCAGCTCCTATATCCATCATGTGGGGAGTAATTGTTGTGGAGAAATGGCCTGCCCTCCCTACCAATACCAACTACTATTTCTAAAGCAGCTAATTTAGCATAGTTGGGATAAATGAGACTGTAAGAAAGTAAAAGGAATTGGTGCTAGGCAAGTCAAACCATCACTTCAACTACTGCTTCTTTTGAAACCTGTGTGGAGTAAGCCCCTGGTAGGGGGCTTTAGAAAAGTATTAAAAGCAGCATTTCCCTCAAGACTATTGATCTTACTTCCACTCTGAACTCTGTAGCCATTATTATGAGAAATATAAATTGAGAAGTGGCCCACTTTCCTTGACACCAACAATATCACTTGCTAACCAATTGCCCTTAATGGACAGGTAAGATCTAGAGCTCTGGAAATTGAAGCAAACTTCTCAGAAAATAAGTTTTGTTTTCAACTCATCTCTCAAAGAAATATTCCTTCCCCCAGAAAAGCATTCTGGTTTTGCAGTGACTATAGTCACAGCTACTAAATACCTAGAAAAGAACATTGTCATTACCAAAATCCTTGGCACTGTCACATGCTTCAATATCAGAAACTCAAGTGATTTTTTTCAGCAGAAATGATAATAAAGAAAAGGTTACATTTGCTTTGTCACTTAACCCTAAGGAATATGGGATTTTTCCATTTAACTTGCAGCTGAAACTTTTTATATGTGTTGTCTTCTCCACTGGAATGTGAGGGGCCAACAACTGTTCTACTTTTCGATTTAATCTTAAATACTTAACACAGTGTTTTATATGCAGTGTATGCTTAACAAATTATTTTTCATTCATTCAATAATTTGTTTATTCATCAGTCAAATAGTTTTGTTATTGAGTCATTTAATAGAAACTTATGAAATGGAGATGAGAAAAAAGCAAAATGGCAAAGTGGAAAGAGCATTGGATCTCTGGATCCACTAGAGCATAAAACAGCTGAGTTTGAATCCTCATTCTATAACTTATTATGTGACTTGAAATATATTTTTTCTCAATAGTATTTTTCCCAAATACATGTAAAGATAATTTTCAACATTCATTTTTGTAAGATTTTGTGCTCTTTTTGTACAAACAAAACTAATGCAAACAAGATTAGAAGGGAAGTAACAAATTGGGAAGACATTTTTACAGTTAAAGGTTCTGATAAAGGCCTCATCTCCAAAATATACAGAGAATTTACTCATTTCTAAGAAATCAAGCCATTCTCCAATTGATAAATGGTCAAAGGATATGAACAGAAAATTTTCAGATGATGAAATTGAAATTATATCCACTCATATGAAAGAGTGTTCCAAATCACTATTGATCAGAGAAATGCAAATTAAAACAGCTCTGAGATATCATTACACACCTGTCAGATTGGCTAAGATGACAGGAACAAATAATGATGAATGTTGGAGGGGCTGTGGGAAAACTGGGACACTGATGCATTGTTGGTGGAGTTGTGAAAGAATCCAACCATTCTGGAGAGCAATCTGGAATTATGCCCAAAAAGTTATCAAAATGTGCATACCCTTTGACCCAGCAGTGCTACTCCTGGGCTTATATCCCAAGGAAATACTAAAGAAGGGAAAGGGACCTGTATGTGCCAAAATGTTTGTGGCAGCCCTTTTCATAGTGGCTAGAAACTGGAAAATGAATGGATGTCCATCAATTGGAGAATGGTTGGGTAAATTATGGTATATGAATGTTATGGAATATTATTGTTCTGTAAGAAATGACCAACAGGATGAATACAGAGAGGCTTGGAGAGACTTACATCAACTGATGCTGAGTGAAATGAGCAGGACCAGAAGATCACTATACACTTCAACAATGATACTGTATGAGGATGTATTCTGATGGAAGTGGAAATCTTCAACATAGAGAAGAGCTAATCTAATTCCAATTGATCAATGATGGACAGAATCAGCTACATCCAGAAAAGGAACACTGGAAAATGAATGTAAACTGTTTGTTTTTACCTTCCGAATCCAATTCTTCCTTTGCAACAACAACAAAATTTGTTTCTGCACATATATATTGTACCTAGGATATACTATAACATATTTAATATGTATGGGAATGCCTGCCATCTAGGGAAGGGGGTGGAGGGAAGGAGGGAAAAATTCGGAACAGAAGGGAGTACAAGGGATAATGATGTAAAAAATTACATGCATATGTACTGTCAAAAATGTTATAATTATAAAATTAATTAAAAAAACCATAAAATAAAAAGATTTTGTGCTCTAATTTTTTTCTCCCTCTGTCCTTTACCCTTCCTTTCCCCAAGAAAGCAAGCAATCTGATACAGGTTAAACATGTATAATCCTTTTAAATATATTTCCATATTTGTCATTATGTGCAAAAAAAAAATCAGATCAAAAGGGGAAAAAAGCCATGAGAAAGAAAGAGCAAGCAAAGGTAAAAATGCCATACTTTGATCCACTTTTAGTCTCCTTAGTTCTGTCTGTAGATGTTGATGGAATTTTCCATCCCAAGTCTATTGAAATTGTATTGAATAATTGCATTGCTGAGAAGAGCCATGACTTGAAATATTTTTTTATCATCATTCATTTTATGTCAGTTGACTTTTATGTCTCTCTCTACAGAGTAGGATGTTGAATTATGTTACCCTCTTTAAGATCCCTTCTAGTAGTCAATCTTATGATTCTATGAAGTCACTACATTTGAATTCCATCACTTAGGTACCTAAAACACTCTATGAAGATATGGGGCAGGAACACTTGAGAAGAAGTTGGGAAGTGTCAGGTCTAACCACTTACATACAGAAGGAATACAAGCTGGAGACAGCATTGTCTTAAAGATACTTGGGGACTGATTTTCAATGTAGCTCAAATTGGGGAAGATTTCAAAATTTTCTCAGTGGAGACTGTTAAAGGAATTGTTGCCAAAAAGAAAAAAAAAAGAAAAAGAAAAGAAAAAGAAAAAAAGAAAAAATAACTGAAAAGAGAGTTGCAACTACTAATTCATATGCCTATTTTTTCATTCCCATAAATTTTTTATAATAGTATCTATGAATATTTTAAGGGTTTCCTTGATGAAAGTATGAGAAATGAATAAATGTGTCATGTAAAAACAATTGATTTTCTCTGTCAGATCACATTTTTAGTCAAATGATTGACTGAAAATTATGAATGTATATTCTACTTTTCTGTTTTTGAGGATAAAACATTTACTTAGTAATCTTAGAAAATATTTAAGCCTACTTAAAAACCAGATATTTCCCTAATTAATCAGAGAAGACCCAGAAAGCTTAATAAATGAATAAATCAATTAAAAGCATAAACTAAGTGTCAATAGGTACTTAATTTGAGAGGAATAATATACTTTGATCATTGGATAAAAACGTATGACTACATGTAAGAAACATCTTGTGACTAGCAGAAATAATTAGACATATTTTGGAATGGCATATAAAAACTTCAAACTAGTTCAGAGCTAAATAGTTGAATATTGGTCAGAGGAACAAATGAAAAAGACTTAAAAGAAAATTGCTCTTGGGGCATAGGAGTGTCTATATTGGGAACTGAAAGATAAATAAAACACAAACTAGAAACTAGGAAAGGCAGCTTCAAGAAGCCTGAACTGAAGAGATCTGTTTTCTAGGAATATCAGTGTGATAATTGACCATTATTTCATATATATCTCATTTTAGAACCCAGACATAATTCAATTTTCCTACATGGTAATGACCAATAAATAGAGCAAATGATTGAATCTGACATCTAGTTCTCAAATAGTTGTCAACTTTCCTGATATAGACTTTGTTTAATCTTATCTAAACTTCTTTGAGAATGACAGCTCAGCTTGGACAGATTCAAGGCTATCTACAGATGCCTTTATTTTTTACTTTGTTCTCTGTTTCATGAAGGGTTTCATGATATAATTCTTAGTAAAGAATTTGTGCTATTCTTACTTCTATAGAAGGCTTAGGTTGCCAGAATGCTCTGCACACACCTCTTGGAGATAGATATTTGTGAACTGATTGATTGACTCTAACTTCAGACAGGTAGACTTCGAAGTTGACTGGGTATGAACCATAATTGGTGTTTTATTTGGTGTGACTGGGCTGACAACATAATTCTTAAATTATGAATGATCCTTCCTTCCTGTCATTGTTTTGCTGGGGAGGAAGGGAAGATGGAAAAATCAAAGGCTGTTGCCCATTGTAAAGAAAAAAGAGCTATGCTAAGTACAATATCATCCATGACAATTTACTCTGACTAAAATCTTGCCACTCAGGTTTTATATTATCTCTTTTAAATAAAAAAGCAGCTCTTTTGCGCCTTTTATAACCCAGTTCTAGTATTTAGCTAAGTAATGGGATTTATGATTTTGTTTACATCAGTCTCCATGGCGATCTACCATAAAAGATCAGTTGCCTGGCAACTTGGTATTGTGGAGCTGCAATGGAGGGTGGAATTTTTTGTCTCTCTGAAGGGAGGGCTTAAGGAATAATGAAAACTTCTGCTCATACTTCTCATGAATGCTTTTATTTTCAAGGTCAACCAAATGTTTTTTCAGTAACAACTAATGTACTTTTCTTCAAAAGATGCACCGTAAAATGTTTCTCTAAGATTATCCTGTCTCAGAGTAGAGGACAACCAGCTTAAGAGGTTCTTATTCTTTTTCCATGCTATTGCAAAATTAGGTTTAGAGAAACTATGGGATCATTATAATGAAGCAAGTCCTTCTCATTTACTCCATTTACTTGCAGTTTCCATATTCATTAGGATTTTTAAAAAAAATTATGCTCAGTTATCTCTCATTTTAGAAATATGTATGATTAGGTTTTGAGGTGAGTTTATTATTTTATCTTTTTGCTTATTAAGTTATTTAATATAAACAAATTTTGGATTGTGTTCTAGAGCACTGAAAATAAGAACCTGGATTTTCTTCTGAGAAGAACACAGAGAAGATGGATATTTTAAAATGTCTCTGAAGGATTGACAGCCATTTTTAATCCTGAAACTTACCTTTGAGGCATCTAAGTGATGCAATGGATGGAGTACCGAATTTATAGTCAGAAAGACCTGAAATCAAGTCCAACTTCAGACATTTACCAGATTTATGACTCTAGGCAAATCATTTAATCGTGGTTTGCTTTAGTTTCCCCATCTGTAAAATGGGATAATAATAGCACCTATTCTCAGGGATTTTATGGCTAAAATGAGATTTTTGCTAATCTTAAAACAGAGTGTATTCTTTCAGATTCAACATATGGACTAGCTACAAGTATACATAGATAGACAGAGTGAGAGTGGGATGACTGAAGCAGCTACCATTGCCATTATCCTACTTCTGAGGGGTTCTGTCATAGCAGCTAGGATTAATACAATCCAACAAAGCCATCATTTTCCCTTGCTTCTTTCTCCTTGCCTTTCCAATCTTTCTCCTTCAGTATGTTTCAGTATTCTTCTTATCCCATATCAGGGAAAAATAAAAATTGCTCTTGATAAAAGCTCAGAAATGGCCAGTATTGGTCTTGCATATGTTTTAAAGTATTTTAATAACATTAAATTATGTACATACACATATGTGTGTATATGTATATATTATATCATCTTCGTTTTCTAATACATTTATACTTTTCTCATAGTGAGGCTTACGGGCATGGTGCCCCCAAGAAAACCCATATAAATTTTTTGGCTCTCCCTTTGTACTAGAGAAATATTACTATGGTATTACGAGATAAAATATGTTGATATACAATTCTATACATATATTTTATGCATTTCTGAGTTTCTAAACTTTTTCTGTGACCATCTGCAGCTTCTGCAGAACACCTCCAATATTCTGATTTAAGTTTTTTTTTATGCCAACCCCAAATATATTGAAAACACAATAGGGAAAGTCAGTATATGGAAAGATAACTATATATCTTTCCCTGTCTTCTACTTAGATAATCATTCTTTAAATAAAAGAGAATATAAACCATATTAGCAAAACAATGCAATACATTAATCAAATCCTAAGGTATATGCAATGTTTCATCTTCTCAGCCCCCCATTCACAAATGGAAGGGAAGTGCTCTCTCCTTTTTCTTCCTTGGGATAAAGTTTGGTCATTATAATTATGTAGCATTTAATTTCAATGCTCAATAGTTGTTCTTTTTCACTTGCTTCTTTGTATTTATTATTTATGTTGCTTTTCTGATTCTGCTTACTCCACTTTACACCATGGGATCTTTGGTTGTAATAGGCATATCTTGGAGATATTTCAGGTTTGGTTCTAAACATCACAATAGAAAGAAGATTTCAATGATGTAAGTCATACAATTTTCAACAATGTTGTGTCCCAGGGAATAGAGAGACACAAAGAAAGAGAAAGAGATGGTGAACACAGATCACCATAACAGAGATAATAATAATGAAAAAGTTTGGAATATTATGAGAATTACCAAAATGTGACACAAAGGCATAATGTGAGTATTTGCTGTTGGGAAAATTGTGCTGATAAACTTGTTTGATGAAGATTTGCCACAGACCTCTACTTTGTAAAAAATGAAGCATTTATGAAGAACAGAAAAGCAAAGCACAATAAAATGTAAAACCAGAAGGGACCTCAGTGTATATAAGTCTTCCTATGTTCTTTAAATTTATCATTTTTATCAGTTATGTTTAAAGTCATGTATTGTAATTTTGTTTAGCCATTCCCCAATTGACTAGCAAATATATTATTTTGTTTTCCAGTTCCTTTTCTACTACAAAATATTCTTCTATAGATATTTTTGTGTATGTTGGATCTTTTTTTCTAGATTTGTTCTTGGTTCCTTCTTTCAGGCCTATCATGGGATTGCTGAGTCAAATGGCATGGATAGTTAATATGACCAATTCTCTTTTTAGTACAAATTTTAAGTTCTAAAAACAAGAAACTGGATTTTCTCCTAAGGTGACTACAGAAAACATATTTTCTTAAGAGAATTCCATATTGTTTTTCAAAATAGTTCACAGCTCCTCCAATAATACATTAGTTTGTCTATCTTTCCACAGTCCCTTCAACTTTGACTGCTCTGAGATATGCTTACAAAGATTTTGAGGTATGTTTCCTCTATATAGTGATTATCTGATTCTACTATAAGAGAAAGTTTTCCATGAAGTCAAGAATTGTTCCTAGTCACAACTTTCAAAGCATTGTCATGGGGACACATCTTTCTGAATGAGATTTATCACTAATGATTTAATTTTGCAACATTTTTCTTTGTTATAAATCAAATTGTTTCTCCATTATAGATGGGGAGATACAATTATAATAGTAATACCTTAATTTTTAAAAATAACTATAAATAGACTCAAATTGATAGATTAAAAAATAAAATCTTAACCAAGGACATTTAATAAAATAAAACCAAATGAATTAATACCACAGCAACAAAACTCAGAAACATATTTACTCTTGTTTTTGAGGCTAAGTTCTGTATTTTTTTTTCTTTTTTTGGTAATTGGAAGGAGGATTTGGTTTCTTTTCCTCCAGCTGTAGATAAAAATCACAGAAAAGTAGAGGCTGATAAAGGAGTCATTGAGGCATTACTATGCTAATGAAGTGCAAAGGTCTGTCATCCTTTTGCAAAGTGTGAAAAAGTTATTTGAATCAGAAGGGGTGTTAGCCATGTTCTAGAGTACAGCTTAAAAGCTAAATTTATCAAGCTCTGGAAATGTCAAAATCTGTTGAGAAATTTGAAATTGAAAATAAATAAATATAGAATAAACATAACTATGTGGAGTGTGGCATTCCTTCTCCCTCCCCACCCCATGCCCATTGTTTTAAGGGTGATTTTTTTCTTCATTATCAGCTCTGGAATCTTGTAGCAGAACTATTCCTTGGTAGTAGAGTTGAACTCTTTTAGACACAGAATAAATACATACAAACACATACATATATGAATATATGTATCTATATATACCTAAATAGATACACATATAGAGGTGAGAGAGAGATGATGATGATGATGATGATGATGATAATAGATTTAAGAGAATTAAGTCTGCCAAGAGTAGAAACCCATAAAGAAAGAAACCCAGATATTTTAACTGAGTGAGCCACCTAGCAGAGTCTATATGTTCCAGAGAGATTCACATGGGCAGTCCATGAAAAGAGAAAGGATTTAAGTATCACGTGTGTGACTCACTACCATTGTTCTCTAAGTTTGTGCCCATTCTTCTCATATTATATATATTTTGTGGGATAATATTCCCCAGGCAGCTAGGTGGTTCAATATCTAGAGCTCTGGACTTGGAGTTGGGAAGACCTGAGTTCAAATTCAACTTTAGGCACTTATTACCTGAGTAAATTACTTAATCTCTATTGGATTAATCTACTGGGTTAATCTATTGGAGAGAAAAAATGGCAAAACTATTCTAGTATCTTTACCAAGAAAATATCATGGACAGTATTGGCATGATATATAGTCCATGGGATCAGAAAGAGTTGAATACAACTGACAACAACATGCTCTGAGTTTATGATACAACATTTTGTAGCTGCTATTCTTACCATTTTCTTATATGACATTTAATGCCTTTACTTTGAGCTAATTATCACTTTGACTGAGGAATTGAAGGATAATTATCTCCTAGGTTACCTAACTTATTGGTGAGAGTATGAATTGAGGAAATGGTCCCCAGAGAGGGTATTATATCTATCTCTCTGTCTGTCTGTCTGTCTCTCTATCTCTTTCTCTGTGTATGTCTCTCTCTCTCTTTCTGTCTCTGTGGTTTTTTTTTTGTTTCTCTGGCTCATCTATAATTTTTCCTCAATAGTAATTTATTTTTTCCAAATACATGTAAACAACAATTAGTTTTGTAAAACTATATGTTCCAAATTTCCCTCCCTCTCTTCCTTATCTCCCTCCTTCCTAAGACAGCAAGTAATCAAATATAGGTTAAATATGTACAATCTTTTTAACCAGATTTCCATATTTGTCTTGTTGTATAAGAATAATCAGACCAAAAGAGGGGAAAAAACCATGAGAAAGAAAAAACAAACTAATAAACAAAAAGTTGAAAATACTATAATTTGATTCACATTCAGTCTTCATAGTTTTCTCTGAATGTGATTGGAATTTTCCATCCCAAATCTATTGGAATTGCCTTCAATCATCACATTGTTGAGAAGAGCCAAGTCTATCACAGATGACCTTGCTGTTATTGTGTACAGTGTTCTCTTGGTTCTGCTCATTTCATTCAGAATTAGTTTATGTAAATCTTCCCAAACTTTTCTGAAATTAGCCTATTCATTATTTTTTATAGAACAATAATATTCCATTACCTCCATACACTTATTTAGTCTTTCCCAACTGATGGGCATCCGCTCAATTTCCAGTCCCTTGTCACTACAGAAAGAGTTACTGTAAATATATTTGTTCATGTGAGTCCTTTTCCATTTTTTAATGATCTTTTTGGGATTCAGGCCCAGTAGAGATACTATTGGATTAAAAGGTATGTACAATTTTATAGTCTTTTGACCATAATTTCAAAATGCTCTGCAGAATGGTTGGGTCTTTTCACAGCTCCACCAATAATGTATTAGTGTCCCAGTTTTCCCACATTCCCTCCAACATTTATTATATTTTCCTATCATCTTAGCCAATCTGATGAGTGTGAGATGGTACCTCAGAGTTGTCTTAATTTGCATTTCTCTAATCTGTAGTGATTTAGTGCATTTTAAGAATCTGTACTTTTAAGTAGAACCATGATAAAGGTTGGAGTAAAGAAAACTTGGATTCAAATCTTGCCCTTGATACTTTCTAGACATGTAACTATGGGCTCAACCTCTATAAGCTTCAAAAAATCCCCCTAAAATTTAGTTACTGTGTCATCCATAGCCACTTTGATCTCCAGAGGTTGAGGGCTTCCTATATGAGGGTTTTCGTATTAACAAATTCAAAAATCCTTCCATTATTTAGGTGTCACATATACTTCTCTGTTTGGGCTTTGAGTTAAAAAAAAAAAAAAAAAAGGAAAAAGCCCAGACTTTAGACTTTACTGGTGTAGCAAATTATGTAGCTAGTAAAGGTACAAGGAAGGGCATTTATTTTTATTTTTTACTTTTTAAGGGGGTTGACTTTTAAGCAGTACAGAGTTTTTTTGCTCATTCAGGGGCCAACCATCCCAGGGGAGTAGTTGAAGTCTGAAAGATGGCATATGTCCTGGGTGAAGGACTCAGGTGTGAATCTTTTGTAATTTTTTGTTGATTTCCATTCAACAAATCAGCAAACATTTAGTAAGAGGCTATTTTTGTTTTTTTTTTTTTGTTAAATCATTTTAGTCCCCATGACTGTTCATGACTCCATTGGAGGTTTTCTTGGCAAAGATACCAAGAGTGGCTTTCTATTTCTTTCTCCAAGAATTTTACAGATGAGGAAACTGAGGCAAATAGGGCTAAATGTCTTGTCCAGGGATATAATAAGCATCTGATGTCACATTTGGATTCAGGTCCTTCTGACTCCTGAGTTGGTATTATACTCCATGACATAGCTGCCTTTAAAAGCTTAGGTTAAATAGATTAAATAAAAAAGGGTAAATAAAACTTGTCATATATTTGGTAATTTGTTAATCAGAATGCTTTCATGAAAGCTATGTGCTTTTTATTTTGTTGTGGATAGTTAGATAAGAGGCATATTTTGATGTCTTCAAGAGTGGTTAATGAGGCAAAAAGATAATATTTATTGAGAAGTTCCTAATATTGAACTTGGTATCTGAAGCGAGTTTACATTCGTCTTACAGCTCATTACAATAATAGTTAATTCGCTTCAGTGCTGCTGGTACAAATTACATCATTCCTACCTCCTTACAGGGTTTTTACATATAGCATTCTATCTGAAGCTTACAACACATAACTTTGTGGGGCAGTAGGGTAAATATTGTTATTCTCCTTTTATAAGAAATTGAGTCTCCGTGGGTGTGATTTGTTTATAGTTGCCCAGCTATAAAGAGGCAGAATTAGGACTAAAACCTATATCTCCCAATTTTGGGGCTAGTATTATAATACAATCATCTATACAATGCATCCCAAAAACCTTAATACATTTTTAGTCTATTAAAGTCTACAAATGCACTTAGACTTTTGGGAGACATTTTAAGCTATTAAAGCTTAAAAATACACTAAGACTTTTGGGACGCTCTATATTATTACCCTCAGTGATATGATTTTGGACAATTTGCTTTTTCACCAATGGAAAATAAATACAAATAACATAAGATCATAGGATTAAAGACTCTTGAAGCCATAAAGTATCCTAGAGGTCATTTAGTCTAACCCTATTGATTTTACAAATGAGAAAACTGAGGTCCACAGAACTTTTGATGAAGACCACATAACTAGTCAGCAGCAGACTTGAATCTAGGGTTTTTGGTAGCCTCTTTTCCTACATAGACTATAGTGAAATTAAATCAGAGAGTGTCTGGTTGAAGAAAGAAATCTTTCCTACAGAGTAGAAATGGGACTTTCATAGGTACAAGGACCATGAATGAGATCACAGACCACAGTGATGGCAAATATTTCATATACAAACTTCAATCTGTGTCGGCTTGTGTATTTTTTTTAACCAAAGAAAGTTTATACAGCTTGTAGAGAATTATTTTTTGGGAAATTATATCTCTGTTCTGTGGCTTCTTTATCCTATTTCTACATGTGCTGGTTTTCTCTCTTGTTTTAGAATGCCAGTAACACCCAGCAAATTTCAGAAAGTTTTATTACAGTCAGAATTGCTGTCCCTTTTTCTTCTTCTGATCTGATCTAAAAGATTAGAACTGCAAATTTGAATAAAATCAGCCCATGTCACCAACTTTTCAGGAACTGTTTTTCAATCATTTGTAGTGAGATCTCTAATCCAAATATCTGTAAAAATCACAAAACATGAATCAGAACTCTCTGAGTGGAAGTATAGAGACTGACTTATCTACTTGAGAGTCCTTATTGGGAGATGGTCCAGATGACAGAAGATGAGGATTCATTGTGGGCCCACCTCAGGCCAAACCATTAACTGGGTGATGCTTTCCATTTTAAAACCCATTTATGCTATGAATGCAGTGCTAATGGAACATTAGGTATGTAGGAGGGAGGATTTCATTTGTTTGTGTTGGCATTAATTGCCCTTGTGATATTGCTGTAAAATTGCTTGCTCTGCCACTATGTAAGTTGCACCCTGGTTAACTGTCTCAAGAAAAGAATCTACACTCCTTTAATATACTGTTAGGACTGAGAAGCCAGCAGTATTCCTCCTAACACGAAATACCCTTTTAACTGAGTTTCTATAAATTTAAGTTTAGATGTTTACTTTTTAAATTTGTCTCAAAGAGGAAGCTAGTTGGCCAGTAGATAAAATATTCAGGAGGATCTGAGTTTAAATTCAGCCTCAGACACTTACTAGCTATAAGACCCTATTGAAATAGTTTTCTCAACTGTACAACAGAGATAACAATTTTCAGGGCTGTTGTGAGGATCACATGAGAAAATATTTGTGAAGTTCTCAGTCAAGTACCTGGTACCTAATAGGTTCTGGTATAAATTCTTATTCTTTCTCTTCCTTTCTCCAGTAAGGAAGCATATGTCTACATAAACAATGTCTGTAATGCACGGACTCTTAGATCTTGAACAATTGTTGGTTGGTGGTTGTTTGGTTTTTTTTTTTTTTTGTGCGTGTGTGAGGCAATTGGAGTTAAGTGATTTGCCCAAGGTCACATAGTTAGTAAATTGGAAGAGGCACAGGGAATAAGCATTTATATAAATGCCTACTGTGTGCCAGGAACTATGCTAAATGGTTTTATAAATATTATCTAATTTACTTGATGAGTAAATAAAGCATTTTTATTTAATGTATCAGCATAGCTGATGCAGATGCCACCATAAAAGCAATGTTGTGTCTCTGTTGAATATCCTTCCCATGCTACTGTTGAGTTAATTTCCTTGTGTAAAGATTATACAATCTATGGATGTCTCATTTCCTTCCAATTCCTAGCTTGGACCACTGGGTCAACCTGAGTCAGGCTTGGCATAGAACAATGGGCAAATGTAAAGAATTCCTTTTCATTCCCAGGTTCCTGTCCAAATACAGATTTTTGAATTTAAACCAGAACTGGTAGAAAGGTATGAAATGTTGTTATAGTTCCATTTTTGCTACTCTCTTAATCCCTTTTACTACACAACCTTTCCTCATGCACACATGTGCTGTTGCCTTGCCAAAGTAAACAGCCTAACAGGGGATCACTGTACCTAGTTGCCTCCCTGTGAGCAGAGCAGAACAGAGCAGAGAAGTGCATGAAAACTGAGTTGCATTTAAACAGTTTGGCTTGCAGTAGAATAGCCATAATCCTTTGCATGTGATAACATCCAAAATTAAAAATTTCCATCAAAACACACATAGATGTACTTTTATCCAGTTAAAACTAAACATAGCAGGATTAAGAGATAGTTTGTTGGTAGAGCTGATTGATTCAAGCAATGACTAGAATAGCTAGAGTACTTTTTAAATTTTAAAATAATTACATTTCCATTCTGTATTATTCATTCAAATCTAGATTAGTCAAGGAAGATTCACACATGAATATAAATAGGAGGAAAATAGGAGAGCACTAATCTTCTTTCCTAATCTTTTCTATTCCTCTTTTACACATATATTCTCATTTGTATTTTATGTTATCTGTAAATATTTTTATCTTCCTATAAGATTGTAAACTCCTTAAGGGATCTCATCATATTTGTCTTTTTATATGCCACTACAGAAGTTATTCTCTAGAAGTAAATTGTCTTAACTCTCTCAGGCCACCAAGATAGCAATTCTCAAAGAAACCATGGACTACCTACCCCACCCACTCCTACTTATTATTTAAAAAAAAAAAAAAAAAAAAAAAAAATCCCAAACCTCCAAAGCCAAACCTCACTGCAAAAGATCCAGCCAGAATTAATGGGAAGCCTGGTGCTGCTTTTGATGAGATGCCACTGAGGGATATCATAAGTATATTATTAATTCATGCCAGAAACTCATGCACAGACATTGACACATTAAAAACATTAGTGCTGTCCTACAAGGAACCAACTCATGGACCACCTGGAAAAAGCTCACAGACTGTGGTTTGTGGACCACACTTTGAGAACCATTGCACTACATTTTTTTCTTTTAAAACATTTTCCTTGTTTAATGAAAGGGACTTAGAGTAATGGTGGTTTTCAAGTAGTTTTTATGCTTCCTTCTCCCCCTTCACCTCACTTTCTTCTGCTGTTTTGACTGTAGAGATTCCCAAATGCAAACAGGATGGGGCCATTCCTAGTGCGCAATACTCAGAAGAAAATCATTCTATGTGCTCTTCACTCACATTCCTACATTTTCAAAAAGGGAAAAATCTAATTACAAAGAAAGCTAGGGGAACTTACAAAAGGGCAACACTCAGCTGGTGAGTATGTGTTAGAGACAGGAGGGGTGCCAGTTCTTTAGCTAGACAGTCCCAGATGCTGCTTATTTGTATATGAGGCCTAGCTCTTTGGTGGTATCTCTTTAGGAATAGAATGGTGCTGTGCAAAGAACACTAATTGGGAGGCAGATGATTCAGTCAAGGTCACATTCATTTCCTCTCTCTGGACTTCAGTTTAGGGGACTGGATTAGAACAGGGTTTGATAACCTTGTTTTTGTGTCATAGGTTCCTCAGCAGTCTGGTGAAATCTGTGGACCTTTCTCAGAATAATAACTTTTAGATACATAAGTTAAAATAAAATACATAGGTTTACAAAGGAAATAAGATGTCAAAATATTTAAAAACAAACAAACAAGTTTACAGACCTCAGTTAAGAATGTCTGCATTAGATAATCTCTGAAGTTCCTTTCAGTCCTAACCACATACAAATCATTCATTCAACAAATATTCATGAAGGGCCTACTGTGTACAGTGCCTTGTGGCAATTCAGTGAAGTTCCATTTATTGGCTTTCTGAGACACTCCGAGATTCCTTGTCACTAGGATCAGATCAGTCACTAGGAAATTTTGAGTCCAGGGTAAGAGACAGTAAACACACTCTAAATGAGGATGGATGTTAGAGATTAATTATTCCTGCTAAGTAGGTGCTAAGCTTAGTAGTTTTTGCTACTTAAAGACTGAAAGTCTTTCACTCTCTCCTCTCATATTTATATATCCTGGAATAAAAGTTCTGCTCATCCTGCTCTAGTTAATGCATCTGGCTCTGAGTAGGGAAAAATGTCATGTAGGCTTTGTAGCTAAGTAGACTATAGATTCACCACCTAATCGTGGTTCTTCCTAGCTGTTCTTCCAGGTCACTCATAAAACTAATCATTTAAGCTCTTTTATTTTTGTTCTCAGTGTAGCTCATTGCCTCATATAAACTAAAGTATCATCCCCAGTTCCACCCTCACCAACCTCATCTGCCTCCCAGGTTCATTGGGAATTATGATTTATTTTATATCCTTATATCTTCCTTTTGTCTTTTTCTTTTCTGATTGGAACGAAAAGCTGATTTGAAATGAGTGAAAAAACCCATTTGAAAAATCAGGTATAGAATCTCTTCCTGTCTCGATTTTGGACAGAGAATCTGTTTGAAAGGTAGTGTCAGCAAACAGGAAAAGAGTACCAGATGAGTCTTAGCTTTGCTGCTACAAAGCTGTATGACTTTGGGTAAGTCACAACCTCTCAAGATACATGTTTTTTCTTCTCTAAAATGTAAAGATTTAAGTATGAGATAGTGAGGTGGTGTAGTAAATAGAACATTGGATATGGAGTCAGGAAGACCTGAATTCAAGTTAGGTGTGTGACTCTGGGCATGTCACAATTTCAATTTCCTCATTTTAAATTGAGAGGGATTGGTTCCAGTGACTCTAAGAACTTTAGATCTATGATCCCATGGGTCTTGGAGTTCACCAGGTCTAAAATCTGCTGATTCTAGAAAAGGACAAAAGTCAAAGCAATCTTTGGAAAATTAATTTAATGAAGGTATTATGCTCTTAAACCATTCAAATTCCACAATCTCTAGTCTTTTCTAAAAGAAGATTTTTTATTTCATCATCTGCAAAAGATGGTGCTGAGACTGAAGTATCCATCAGACATTCTTGCAAGCCATTGCTTCATGTTTGATGCTACAGCTGGGCTCTACAGCTAGCCTCAATATAATTACCCTCCGCTATCCACCCAATTTCCCCGTCTCCTCTCCCCAACCTTCTACTTCTGGCTTCTCTAGTCTGCGGTTTTTCAAAGCTCCATGTGGTAGGCATTGCCACTTAGGCTGCTGCTTGATCTCGTGGTTGGGACAAAGGCACTAAAAGCTTCAGAATCCCACTGCCCCCAGCACTTTCAAAATTACACATAAATGGATTAAAATTAATTAGGGGGGTGGGGAACAGCAAAAGGAAAAAAAATCACCAAGATTCCCCCCCCCTCCCTTTTCCTTGAGTGGATGGCTCTGTGGGAGGCCTCTGTGACTAATAAGGCACCACCAGAATGATGGCTCTCTCAGAATCACCCAGACTGGAATTCTCAACAGCCAATTAGATTGCTTCCTTAGTCCCACACACTTTATAATGGTCCATTAATTCATGCTCTGGAATGTCTTTTTAAGTTTTTTTTTTTTTTTTAATTTTTGTGTTTTACATTGTTCCTCTCTCTGTGTTATAATTGGATTGGAAGACAACACAGAGAGCAGCCTGTTCTAGTGGTCTGAGTCCCAAAATCAAGGGCTCAGGAACTTCTGAATTTTAATCACTCTTGTGGTATTACTGCCCTATTAAAGCTTTGGTCAAGTAATTTACTCTCTTAACTCCTATTTCCCCTATCTTTTGAGAAAGAGATACAATTTTAAAGACAAAGACAAACCCCTTTGCAAAGAATAAAATGCAGGTTTATTAGGTAACAAGTTCTTCATGTGAAGATATTATGATTCAGCCATCTATTAAAAGATAAATGACATAGTGGTACTGTGGGGTACAATTGATTCCAAAATGCTCATCTAGAAAATTCAGAGCCCACCTGGATATATCCAGATTAGTCAGGTCCAGTAAAAACAAAATTGCTCCTTCTGTGTCTTGCATTGGCAAAGCATTCTGAATGGTGCTTTTCCTCCCTGTTCTTTCTGCCTGTCAATGTTTACTAAAAAGGGGGGAAAATGCCAGGCTACATCAGGAGGTGTTTATTACTTCCAATTTATATTTAATGAAAAGTGAACATTGAAAGCAAACAAAGTATCTCTGAAGTCCCAGATCCAATTGCCACCAAAATAAAAAGTTGGTTTTCAAATTGGAGTTGTTGGCATGTCATTCATGACTAGGCCAACCTAAATCCCTTTCATATAGAAAAACAAAACAAACTGCAAGTAAAAACCACCAACCCAAATGAGAAGGATTAGAAGCCTCCTGATACTTGGATGTACATAAAAAGCAAGAAAATTAAAAGCAATGCATTTGGTGGGTGGAGATCTTTGAAAGCTATGGCCACAATAAGATGCTGAGGTAAGGTGATCAAAGCCTGGAAGAGTAAAATATTCACATAGGCTTCATACATATATGGGGAGAGGGGGAAGGGAAGGATTAAAAGAAAGGAGGAAGTTAATCATTTAGAGAGTCTAGTACAGCCAAATGGGGAGTCTTAAAAAATTATCCTTACTTAGCTTCTTTTTTAGCCTTTTTCTTGGCAAAAGTTGGACGTGAAATGATTTGAAAGGGCTGGGTATAGGAAGATTTATCCAAGAACTAGAAAGGTGGGTCTTAAAAGCTATTATCATTCTTTCTGACTGGATTTTTAATACTCCCACAAAGTTCACCTATAATAGTAGGGCAGAAAAACAAGAAGGTGACATTCTATTGGCAGAAGCTTATCATTGATCAAGTAGGGAAATCTTGTCTGCAGAACTAGATTAGTGAGTAGGATTTTGAAAGAGAAACCAAGACACTTGAAGATAGAAGACTGATAATTTAAGAATCTTAGAACATTGATAAGGAGAAAGATCTTAGAGATCATCTAATTTCCACTCTTTCCTACAGATGAGGAAATGGAAGCCCAGAGAGTTAATGAGTTCCTAGAATCAAGGTTTTAGCACATGTTTTCTTGATGTCATTGGCATATTGAATTTTTGATGTGTTTTCTTGGTGTGTCATTGACATGTTGAACTTTCAATGTGGTTTTCTTGATGGTCATTGGCATTTCAAAAATTTGGTGCAGTGATATGCCAAGAAAACCATGTGAAAAAAAAATGTCATGGTCTTCTTTGAGAATGAAGGACAAATAACAACAACAACAGCAACATGGTAGAAAGAAAACTAAGTTAGGGAGAGTGGAGCCAAGGTGATGTAGAGTAGACACTGCTTTATGTGACTTCCTTTGACCATCCCTCAAATCAACAGCAGAGTAAGCCTCTGAACTTCTGGAGTGGCAGAACCCACAAATATGTGGAGTACAATAAATTTCAAGAAAAGGATATTTTGGAAGAACTTCAGGAAAGGTCTGTTTCAACTGGGCAGGGGGAGAGGCTGTGAGTTCAGACCATAGCACAGGGAGCTCAAGGTCCTCTGGGCAAGGAACTCAGGTGGGGAGCCAGAGTGTTTCAGCCATTAACCATTCTAAGGCTACTCTGTTCTTATGACAAGCTGGTGGTTTAGCAGATTTACTGTGAGACACTCAAAAGCAAATACAAAAGGCAAATTGTAAGCTACTGATACCTAGAAGAACAAAGCAATTACCCAGCATTGGAAATCAGTCAGAAACACTGGCCCCCAAGGCAAACTAAAGCAGCTCTTGCCCCTTTGCCTTAAGAACAGACCTCAACCTTAAAAAAAAAAAAAAAGAAGAAGCAAAAAACCAAAAAGAATTCTGACCATAGACAGCTTTTATGGAGAGAGAAAAGAACAGACCTCAAACCCCGAGTTTCCTAAAAGCAAACCTCAGATGAAGCCCCAAAGGGTGATATGAGTTGATCCCAATTTCACAGGACTCTCTTGGAAGAATTCATAAAGGACCTTAAAAGAGAGTTAGAAGAAAAATGGAGAAAGAAAATGAGAACTTTGTAAAAGGATATGGAAAAGGAAAACTAAAAATTATCTAAAGAAAAATTATTTAAAAATAAATAGAGGTGACAGAGAGAGAAAAAATACTTATTAATTGAAAAAAAAGTAATTTAATTAGAACAATGAGTTGAGGAAGAGTACCTAGGTTTACTGATTTCTAATTCAGAGCTCTTGTATCCCTCTATTTAGTCTAATCTGGCATTTAATAGATTTCACAGCTAATTCAGCAATGTGATTGCCTGGACAAGTCTAAGTGTTTATGAATTTAAACTACTTGTCCTATATGTATCTTGAACTATGGGCAGCTACTTATCCAATGTGCCTCAGCTTCAGCTACTATTAAGTAGGAACATGATGAGTTTTCTCTAGCATATACATAAGTATCCAAGGGTCCTTCCAAGAGTTAATGTAATTTCCAAATTCAAATTCCCTCATTTTTGATTGCAGGTGATTTGGATATTAAATAGACAACTCTAGGAACTAGGAAATAGAAATAGGAAAATAATGACATTAGGCATAGATCTGTGATTTTTGTTTGTTTTACAGATTTAACTCAATTTAATTCAGTAAACTACATACACAGAAGGTGCAGTATGCCATAGATAGAGAGCCAACCATTGTATTAGGAAGAACTAAGTTCATGTGCAGTGTATTACATATGCTATGAACTTGGACATGTCACTTAACTAATATGTTACTCAGCCTGGATAGAGCCTGAAAATTCTAAGTTGTGAAAGACAGTTTCTATTTAGTACAAATAATAAATTCCCTGAAGTAATCACATGTATTTAGATTCATGTTATTCAAAATTACAATTGTGTAAAATGTGGTAATTGGTTCTGGCCTAATGGAAATATGCAATGTCAGTTCAAATAATGTAACTACTTCTGGGGATTCAAGTTGCATCAACTGGGATTGAGTTATAATGAAGAAACTGCATTGGGAAGAGTAATTTCCTCACTGAGAATTCCTATGTCAATGGAATTATATACTCCATCCACAAGAGGAAAAAAAATACGCTTATATATGTATTGCAACACATGTACACATATAATACATATCCATGTGTGTATGCAAATACATACATATATATATATATGTGTGTGTGTGTGTGTGTGTGTGTGTGTATTCATAGATATGTATATATATGCTAAAGCTTCTAGTATTAACTAGGTAGTGGAGTACATATAATATTTAGATTAAACATGGTTCTTTCCCTCCTGAAATTTACATTCTAACTAAAGTACAAATAACTGTAATATCCAACAAAAGAGATGTCAATTCAAGTTTTATGTATGTTCTGGAATTGAATAGTTGAGTAATTTCATGAACAAGTGCTCTGAGTTAGTGAAACATAGGATGTGTTCCTAGGAAAAAAGTACTCTGGAACTGAAAGGCAGTATGGTATAGAGGTCAAAAAGTTGTAATTTGAGCCAGGAAAACTTAGGTTCAAGTCTTACCTCTGACATATAGTAGGAGAGACCATGTGGAAGTCTCTATCTCTCAGTGTCCCCAGATGATTTGTCATCTTTTATTTTCTACCAATATCCTTTCCTTCTTTTTTTTTTTTAATCTTATTCCTATTAATCTATATATCTTTTCCTACTTCCATGTTGAATTAATTGAAGTTAATATTTGATATTGACTCCTATATGTTAAATTTTCTACTGAGTTCAGATTTGGTTGAGAGAAAGTCCTGCAAATCTGAAAGTTTGTTAAATGTCCATTTTTTTTTTCATTCAATATCATGGATAATTTTGCTGAATATGATATTTTGGTTGAAGGCCTAGTTCTTTTGATTGCTAATATATATTATTCCAGGGCCTGCAGTCTTTTATTGTGGTTGTTTATAAATCTTATGCAAAAGTAATTATAGATCCAATATATTTGAATTGTTTTTTTGGTTGTTGTTGGTTTGCTGCAAAGTTTTCTTTTTGATCTGGAGGTTTCAAAACTCAGCAATAATATTCTTATATATTTTCCACAAAGGATTTCCTTGAGGTGGTAAATTGGTGGATTTTTTTTTTCTATTTCTATTTCCCCCTCAAGTTCTATCACTTTAGAACAATTTTCTTGCATTATTGTGTTAAGGTTCTTTTTTTGGTCACAGCTTTCAGGTAGTTCAATTATTCTTATATGTTCTCTTCTTGATCTGTTCTCCAGATCTGTTATTTTCTTATGTTTCACATTTTGTTCTATTTTAAAATTCTTTATATTTTGCTTTGTTATTTCTTGATCTCTTATAGCTTCACTGTATTCCCCTTGCCCAATTCTAATTTTCAAAGCATTATTTTCTTCTTTAAGACTTTGTATCTGGGGCAGCTAGATGGTACAGTTTAGAGCACAGGCCTTGGAGTGAGAACAACCTCTGAGTTCTAGTCTGACCTCAGACACTTAATATTTATAACTGTGTGACCCTGGGCAAGTAATTTAGCCCTAAATGCTTAAACAAAAACCAATCAAAGACAAAAACTAGACTCTATATCTCCTTTTCTAGTTGGTTAACTTTTTTCCCCCATAAATCTTGTTTTCTTTGAATTGCTCTTTTTTTTTCCATTTTTTCCCTCAATTTTTCTCACTTGGTTTTAAAAGTCTTTTGAGTTCTTCTATAAATTCTTTCTGGATAAGAAGCCATTTAATATTATTCTTTGGAGTAGAAGAGATTATAATTGTTGTTTTTATTTTACTGTCTTTCTCTGAAGATGAATTCCAGTCTTCTCCATTCCCATAGTAAGTTTCTTTGATTGGGTTCTTTCTCCTTTGCCTGTTTTCCTTCTTCTCTTTTTAAAATGAGAAGTATTAGCATAAACATTTCCAATCCTGGGCTTGGGGGAATGGTGCTTTTAGCTTCACTTCAGCTCTCTCTTCTGACCTGGAACCTCAAGCCAAAAACTCCTTCTGCAAGTGCCTGAAATCAGTAGTATCCCTGCCCCACTGCTTCTGCACTCACTGGGTATGTTGGCCTTTCATACCTAGAATTGTGTATCAGCAGCAGAGCTGGGCCTGGTGTGCCTAATCAGTAGAGGTTCTCTTAGTTTTCCTCACACTCATATCCTTCATTCCCATGTTGTCTGGGAAATTCTTGTGATTCTAAGACTCCATCTCAACTCAGCTAGTTCTAAAATTTCTCCCTTATTGTTTCTGTGGAGCTAGCCTGGAGATGTTTACATTCACACTGGCTACAGTGTCCTGAAGTCTTTCTTCAAATCTTCTTAGATTATCCTAGGATGACTCCTGTTCTATTCCAAGTCTTCTTTGCTTTTCACCAGCCTATATTCATCCAAAGCAAATCTGATCTGTTTGTGGGGGAAATGTTGAGAGCTTGAAAATTTTCTGACTTATTCTACCATCTTTCCAGAATCCTCCCCTGATTGGTGAATTCTTTCATATGTCAATAATAGTTTATATTTTTTCTTTTAAAAACTGTCTCTTCATAGTCAGAAATCTACTGGGGTAAAAGAAGCATTTTTCAGAAAACTTTTTATTTTCAAAACACATGCATAATTTTCAACATTCACCTTTGCAAAACCTTGTGTTCCAATTTTTTTCTCCCTCCCCTCCTCCCCTAGACAAGTAATCTAATACATGTTAAACATGTGCAATTTTTCTATATGTTTTCCATATTTATTATGATGCACAATAAAAATCAGATCAAAAAGGAAAAAATGAGAAAGAAAACAACATTAACAAAAAAGTGAAAATAATATGTTGGAATCCATACTCAGTTCCCACAGTCCTCTCTCTGAGTGCAGAGGCTCTCTCCATCACAAGACCATTGGAACTGGACTGAATCACCTCACTGTTGAAAAGAGCCATGTGCGTCAGAATTGATCATTGTATAATCATTATATAAATGTTATTATATACAATGTTCTCTTGGTTATACTCACTTAGCATCAGTTCATGTAAATTTCTCCAAGTCTTAATGAAATTATTCTGCTTATCATTTCTTATAGAATAATAATATTCTATAGCATCCATATACCATAGCTTATTCAGCAATTCTTCAACTGATGGGCATCAGTTCCTTGCCACTACAAAAAAAAGGGCTGCTATAAACATTTTTTCATATGTGGGTCAAAGAAACTTTTTTTAAAGAGTTCAAGAAGAACAGGAAAATATTACCTAGTCTGCTTTTTTTGAGAATACTCTCAGGTTGGTATAGAAAATTGATTTTAAAAAGAATAAATCATTATAAATTACTGGAAGAGCAAGACTAATAAATTAATTTTTCTAAAGTGACTGAAGGAAGTGCTGTGGAGTATTTAGTGCTGGACTAAATATCAAAGATGCCATGGTCATCCACTTTTTCTTGGATCATCACTAGTAATTTTGAATTTTTTCTTGCCATTGAGTTTCAATAACTCTGAAAGAGTGAGGCTGATTACTTTGTGCAATTTTGCCTCATTACAATACAATTCATAGAGGAGTCAAGATATCCTCCAAGACATGCCATTGATGGAAGGACAAACAACAAAAACAATAAACTACCAAAAATTATTTTATAGAGCTAGAAAAGGAAAATGACAAATATTGAAGGACATGAAAAAAATAGGGACACTGATGCACTGTTGGTGGAGTTATGAACTGATCTGACATTTCTGGAGAATCAATTTGGAACTATGCCCTAGTTCTGAAACTGTGCATTCCCTTTGATTCAGCAGTACACTAATAAGTTGGCATCCCAAAGTGATAAAATGCAAAGGGGCCTGTATTTATATAAAATTTATATCTGCTCTTTTTGTTGTGGCAAAAATTGGAGGTTGAGGAGCTTCCTATCAATTGGGGAATGGCTGAAAAAGTTGTGGCATATGATTGTGATGGAATACTATTGTGCTATAAGATGTGAGGAACAGGATACTTTCAGAAAAATCCTAGGAAGATTTACCTGAACTGATACAAAGTAAAATGAGTAGAATAAGGAGAACATTGTATACAGCAATAGCAATATTGTACAAAGATCAACTGTGAATGACTTTGCTACCCTCAGGATTACAATGATCCAAGAAAATTCTGAAGGCGTTATGATAAAAAATGCTTCTCACTCTCAGAGAGAGAATTTATGGTTGAAACATACTTTTTAAAAGTATCTTTATTTTTTCTTGGAAGTTTTTTTGGTCTATTTTTATAACATGGCTAATATGGAAAAATGTTTTGCATGATTACCAGAAATAATGTATATCAAACTCCTTGCCTTTTTAAAGAGGAGGGAGAGTTAGTAGAGAATGAATTCAGAACTTAAAAACAAGTATTAAAAGTTTTTGTCTTAACTGAAATACATGCAAACATTTTAAAATAATAAAATTTAAACCAACATATGCCATCTGTACTTCATGAATCTTAATAGTTTCTTCTCTATGAACTCTTCTTTTAGTAACACAAAACCATTAAGATTCATGATCTTTGAAAGTTCCTGAGGCTAGAGTATTTCTCCCTCTGCAATCAACCTTGAAATGTGCCTTTCTGAATTTAGCTAGATTGCTCTTCAGACAAGAGATATACAGTCTGCTATTTGACCAAACTCCAAGCCTTTTCAAGTTGGTAGGACTGGATAGGGCATGTATTTTGCTGGCATCACTTTTGAGAACCTTTCAATTACAGTGTATGTTCATCTGTCCATAATCAAATTCCTAAAGAAATAATGGTTTCCCATGAGAACCACCTTATACAGTTATGCTATGCTCAATTACAGAATTGTAAGGGCTGGCTTTGGAAGTCATAATATGCCTCCATTTCCATAGATCATTTTCCAAGAAAGTACCACTAGAACATGTGTGACTAAACTTTCAACCAAAATAGTGGCTGGCTATTTTGAAATATGGTTTTCTACATAGTATAAGATAAAATTTAATGCAACTAAAGCTTGAATGGCTTGATTCAGTAGCATAATTGATTCAATAATTTATTTTATACTTTACAACTATCTTTTGGGCATGTTGTCTTTTCCATCCTTTTAAGTGGACCTCTAGCTTTTACCCTGTAGTTATACTAATTGGTAAAAACTCATTTTAGGGGCAGCTAGGTGGTACAATGGATAGACTGCCAGCCCTAAAGTCAGTACCACCTGAGTTCTAATCTAGCCTCAGACACTTAACACTTCCTAGCTGAGTGACCCTTGGCAAATCACTTAACCCGAATTGGCTCAGAAAAACAAAACAAAACAAAACAAAACAAAAAAGAAACCTCATTTTAACTAAACAGTTTCAACTATTTGTTTTCCTTTCATCATGCCATATCTATCCTTCTCTCTTCCATTTCTAGATCAACATTAGTAATTGTATTTGGAAAGGATGTGTCTGTCAATTGAACCTACAACCTCATTTACTATCTCTAACTTCACCCTTTTTGAGTTCAACACTCACCTAGAAATATGGTGTCGCCTTTTAGAATGTTAGCTATTTGTGGGCAGAGACAGTGTTTTGTATTTGTATTTCCAGTGCTTAGCACATGCCTGCCAAAGACAGAAATAGTAGTTACTTTGTGATTGTTTTTCCATTCCCCCTTAGTAAAGCCTTATTGTGTGCAGAGCTTTGTAGAGTCCTTGGGGACAAAACAAGATTTAGGAAAAAACTGTCAATAAGTTGTATGCATATTATAATATTTGATAAAAACATGGAGAAAGACAAAGCAAGATGCTGCATGAAATCAAGACTATTACTCTGGCCTCCCAATTGTTTTGGCTTTAATCCATTTTATGGGAAAATATATTCTGCTAAAACATTTAAAAATCTGTATTATGGAAAAATAGGTTCTATGGTACAGAGGGCCTGAGAGGAAGTGTTTAATAGATGATAATAACAGAAGAATTGATAGATTTCCTGTAGAAATGCATGGCAGAGACACGTATGTGAACAGTTGGCCCAAGAAAGTAATTCATAGACAATTTTTTCAAATCTCAATTTACTGTATGGAAGAGGAAAGATTTTTGTATTTTCTAGTAAGTCTGATGCTACAATCTAATCTTTAAGGCATAGAAGGGAGATTCCTTGCAAAGTACCAGTTTTGAGAGATTTCACTTGTGGGCAATCCCAAATTTGAGAGTTTGGGCATTGGATCTTCTAGAGCAAGGATCCTGGATACTGAAGGAATGAAGTTCGAAATGGTTTCTGAACAGTCTTACTTGGAAATTAAAACTAGTGGGGAAAAAAAAGGTCTAGAAGGAAGGGAATTTCTTAGCAGCCTCAAAGTTTGTTTGCCATTTGGAATACATCCAAATCAAAGGGTGATGCTACAAGTCTAGACTGTGGAGGATGCTGTGGCAAGATTAAGTTCATTTTCATTCTTATTGGAGTACTCAGCTATTTGAATGTTTTGGAAGTCATATTATGCCTCCATTTCCATAGATCATTTTCCAAGAAAGTACCATTAATATTGTATCACTGTGTTGGTTTATGTGTTCTTTTGAATCCTCTGTTTTCTGAATTTTTTGAAAGAAAAAAAAGCTGTTCACTTTGAGTGTCTGTTATGTGAATTGGATCCCCATTACTCACATTGGTGAAACCAAGACACAACCCCAATATAAACTCTATTTAGAAATTCTGCTTTAATAACTATATATGGGGACAATTAACAAATTAAATACAATGTCCCTTTAGCTTGTCCCAGATTGAATCTCTTCCATGTGATGCCAGAGTCTTGGGATTAGGGGTAGGGCTCTAAACCAGGGGTTGCATAGCCATTTTTATTCTGCACCTTCCAGCCTAAAGATCACTTTTCTTGATAAAGACAATGAAAGTAAAATAGGATTTGAGCAGCTCTGCTTTCTCTCAATTGTTCATTATCACTGTTTTATCTCTCCTGAGCAGAGATCCCTCTTTTCTTTGATCCTTCTCTTTTTCCCCAATATTACAAACAAAATTATCTGCCCTGTTTTGAATTTATAGTTTTCCTTACTTGTCATCTCCTGAGCTTTAGTATTCCTGAGGATTTTCAAGAATTATGTCAAGCTTTAAAAAAGTTTATCTTGAATTCATTATCTTTCCTCATTTCCATTTTGCTATCTTTTAAAAATCTAAGCTGGTGAATGAGTTCTTTTTTTTTTCTGTAGATGCATTAGTCTCTTTTGGAAATTCCTCTTTTCATTTTGAGAACTTTGAATCTTATTGCCTCTGAAATATCATTCTTGAGAGTTTTTCATCCTTTCTGTACTGACTTCCTCTGTAGAATCAATATTCCATTAAATCTTACCTATCCTTTTTCTCTACCCTTTGAAATCCACTCCCCCCAAATTTAGGGTGTCTGGCTTTTCCCTTCTTGATCACAAATTTCAAGATAGAGTGATGTAATTGCCAGAGGATTACTTAGTGTGAATCTTATCTGACATTTATTATCTGTGGGAACAGAAGTGCAATTTGCATAACCTCTCTGAGCTCTAATTTCCTAATTTATAAAATATGGATAAGAATATCTATAATATTTGTTGTTGGGTTCAAATGAGATAATGTACATAAACTTCTTTGAAAACATAAAGTGCTAAAAAATCTCAATTACTATTATTATGTAACTATTTTCACAAGTTCCCAGTGTTTCTATTCTAGTAACCAGTTTTTAATCAGTGAAAATCAGATACAGAATAAAAGTTCCTCCATTTAGTTCCTCTACAATTTAAAGGGTGAGAATTTAAACAAAAAAAGTAAGGATTTAAGCATTACAGGAAGGTAGAAAAATTAGCTACAACTATGATGCCTTTTCCCACTTGCTTTAGCTCTTCAACTTTTTTTGGCCACAAGTTTCCCCATAACACAGCATGACTTGTTTGCTTGTTCACATTGACTTTAATAAGATGGGAAATAGTCAGCAACAGCATCAACATCATTATCATCATCATCATCATCATCATCATCATCATCATCATCATCATCATTGTCATCACTACTATCATTCCTGTAGGCCCATTACATTTTGCAAAACAGTTTATACATTATCTCACTGGATCTTAACAAGGATGCTGTGAAGTAGGTGTGATTATTATCCCCTATTTACAGATGAGGAAATTGACCCTAAGAATTATTAAGCTAAGTATTTGAAGCAGGACTCTTATTTGATCATTTCCCTCCCCCCAGTTATATGTAAACATGGCCTTTTTATTATATATGTACATTCTTTAAAAATGTTTTTAAACATATTCCCTTATGAACCCTGTTGGGACAGAAAAATCAGAACAAATGGGGGAAACCACAAGACAAAAATAAAACAGAAAAAAAAAAAAGTATTGTGTTGATTTATACTCAGTCTTCACAGATCTCCCTCTGGATATGGATGGCATTTTCAATCTAAGGTTTATTGAGATTGGATTGGATCACTGAACCATTGAGAAGAACTAAATCTGTCTTAGTTGATCATCACAGAAACTTGCTGTTGCTGCGCGTAATGCGTTCCTGTTTCTGCATGTAATGTGTTCCTGTTTCTACTTGTTTTGCTTAGCATCAGTTCATGCAAATCTTTCCAGGTCTTTCTAAAATTAACTTGTTTATAATTTTTTATAGAAAAATAGTATTCCATTACTTTCATAAACCATAACTTATTCAGCCATTCCACAACTAATGGGCATCTGCTCACGTTTCAATTCTTTGCCACCACAAAAAGAGCTCTGAGTTGGGATTTTAATTCAGGTTTTCTTGATTTCAAGTCTGGTGCTCTATGTATTGTACCACCTTGAATCACCAGCTCTATTGGTGTAGTGAGATGATAGGACACTCTCATCACTTTCCTGGCATTACATACTATTAAGCCTTATCATTTTCCTTGTCTTTATGCTCTGCCATGGTCATTATCTATTAATTTTGCCTAAAAACCACTGGGTTTTGCTAGCTATGTCATTAAGGTATGTCAATCTCTCTATCTGCTTCAACTTCAACTTTCTTTTATATCCTGTTAACTTGGGCTAAAATGTGAGCACTTTGAGAGCATAAACTATCTTATTTTTTCTATTTTATTGTTATCACCAGCACTCAGCATAGTTGGTTATAACATAACAATACCTTTAACCTTGTACAGATTTATTCTGGACTAGAGTCAACTCTTAGAGACAGAATCTCAAAATTTGCCTCTCTCCTTATATTCAAGTTCATTTTTAAAGTCTATTTGAGGTGGTCAAAGGATATGAACAGACAATTGTCAGATGATGAAATTGAAACTATTTCCACTCATATGAAAGTTGTTCCAAATCACTATTGATCAGAGAAATGAAAATTAAGACAACTCTGAGATACCACTACATACCTGTCAGATTGGCTAAGATGACAGGAAATAATGATGAATGTTGGAGGGGCTGTGGGAAAACTGGGTGGAGTTGTGAATGAATCCAACCATTCTGGAGATCAATCTGGAATTATTTGCAAAAAGTTATCAAACTGCATACCCTTTGATCCAGCAGTGCTACTACTGGGCTTATATCCCAAAGAGATACTAAAGAGGGGAAAGGGACCTGTATGCATCAAAATATTTGTGGCAGCCCTCTTTGTAGTAGCTAGAAACTGGAAAATGAATGGATGCCCATCAATTAGAGAATGGTTGGGTAAATTATGGTATATGAATGTTATGGAATATTATTGTTCTGTAAGAAATGACCAGCAGGATGAATACAGAGAGGCTTGGAGAGACTTACATCAACTGATACTGAGTGAAATGAGCAAAACCATGAGATCATTATACACTTCAACAACAATATTGTATGAGGATGTATTCTTTTGGAAGGGGATATATTTGACCAAGAGATCTAATTCATTTCCAATTGATCAATGATAGACAGAATCAGCTATCCCCAGAGAAGGAACACTGGGAAATGAGTGTAAACTGTTTACATTTGTGTTTCTTCCCAGGTTATCTTTACCTTCTGAATCCAATTCTTCCTGTGCAACAAGAGATTCGGTTCTGCACACATATATTGTATCTAGGATATACTATAACATATTTAACATGTATGAGACTGCCTGCCATCTGGGGAAGGCGTGGAGGGAAGGAAGGGAAAAATTGGAAAAGAAGTGAGTGTAAGGGATAATGTTGTAAAAAATTGCCCATGTATATGTACTATCAAAAAAGTTATAATTATAAAATTAAAAATTAAATAAAAATTAAAAAATAAAATAAAATCCATTTGGGGTATATCATAATAGTTTACAAAGATCAGAATTGTTTTATGCTTTTTTTCTATGCCAAGAAATAAGCACAAAGTAGACACTTGCTTGTAAGCATATGCTTATAGACCTTGCTGTATCATATCTATTTATCGTCAGTCTTCAGGGCTGGCATTCCAGAATTTATCCATACTTTGATTCCTAGGATCCATATGATGAGGGTGGGTATGGAAAAACAATGGAAACAAATACTTAAAGGATAATAACTGGGTCTTAACCTTTTTGTCCTTGGTCAGAACAAAAATACAGATTTGACTAGCTTCCAATTATTTTGAGAAGCTGCTCTTACATTATTGAGGTTCTCTGGGTTGAGTTCAGAAGAACATAACTGTCTTTAATGGAACAAAATTCAATTTATTAATCAAAACAAAACAAAATTGTGGGTTGTTCATTCAAACTGGTTCACACATTTCTCAGTTCTACAACCACACTCACAATATTCTCTCTCCCAAGGTAAAGGAAGCAGCTGCAGCTTTTCATACTTTACCCTTAAGATGAACTCCAGTAATTCTTTTCAGTTTGGATGCAATTCCTTATTTATGTTTATTTTAAAATATGTATACAGATGGGAGGATTTTCTGGAAGAATAGACTAGAGATTGAAGAAACTGTGGCTGTTCAAGTCCTTTTCTGAATCACAGGCCTCATTCTCCAGAGCAAACGTTTTAATTTTCTAAACTTCACCACAGATGTACCGTGCATGTGGATTGTTTGCTCTGGCACAAGCTGTCTAGGGTCTCTATAAACATGCCTGTGGTATTCTCCCACAGGATGACATGTTGACTGTCAGACCTAGCTGCTTAATTAGCTTTCACTAAGGAGCTATTCTCCTTCTTGGTTGCTTCAATGACTTGAGAGGTATTGGTGGTTGGGGGATGGGGGTTGGGGGGTGGGGGTGGGGCGGTGGCGATGGGGGTGGTGAGGAAAAGGAGAGGGAACAGTGTCAAGTTATCTGGTTATGTCTCTTAAAGCCTATTTGTTCACATCCCAGTAGACAAATCGTGTGAGCTAAAGGGGCTTGTCCTTTCTTAAAAAGACCTTTTTGGTATCTGTGTTATTGTGTTTCTTGAGCATTTGGATGCATGGTGAAAGTGTTATAAATCAAAGAGTCCCAAGTAAACATGCCAGAGAAGTATGGAAGTTTCCTTGCCCCTAAGAGATGCTGGCTAGTAGTTCTACCCCAAGTTATCATTCTCATTTAAATTCCCCCTCTACAAATCTAAATTTTCTCTTTTCCTTTTTTTTTTCTTCTTCACTAAAGCAACAAGGATATAGCTATATATACATAGGGACACACATATACAACTAGTAAAATCCAGAAGGAAAGGTCCCAGGTGCCAAGGTCCATAATCAACAAATCACACCCTTTCCACTGGCCACCTTCTACAAGCCTTCGGAGACTCGTGTCTATAAATTGTACTATGACAAGTCTCCTGGAAACTTCCTTTGCTTCAGCAGCTCCACACCCATGCATTTCCTTTTTCTTGTAAAAAAAGAAAAAAAAAATCTATTCCTAGTTCCAGCTCGAGACAGAAGGGCAGTTATGTCAACACCTAATGCATAAAGATGCTATATTTTCAGGAAAATATTTTCACCCCCAGGAAGGTTCACGTCAGTTTCCTTTTTCTCCCTCTGCATATTTCCCCCTCCAGGAACCCTGAGTTTAAAGTAGTGCCCTTTGTATACACAGAATCACTCTACTGACTTACCATCAGCAGGGCCTGTTCTTTGATTCTTTTCTCCATTAGGTGGTGATGGATTATTCTGAGCCATCCCGGTATACTCCCCCTATAATTTAAAAGATGCTTTTGAGAGGGAGAGCTATTTGGGTTTGGGGAATGTGTAGTGAGTAATGCTGGAAATGGAAGAAGGCTGCCAAGTCAGTCTTGTTCCTAGGCAGAACTGGTAGTGGCTAACAGAGACTGGATCTACCTTCCTATAAAGAGCTTCCCTTAATGGTCTGCCAAAGAGCAAATATGAAGAGTCAGAGGAACGCAATGGTAAAGAGCACTGGATTTAGAGATAAAGGAAGGAGGCTCTGATCTTCACTCTGCTATTCACAGTAGATGTGACTCTGGGCAATGTCAGTCAGTCGGTCAATTAATCTGTCAATAGATATCGATTAAATACCTACTATATGTCAGGCTTTTTTGCTGATAGAAATTTTAAAAACCCCAAAACCCCAATCCCAAAACCCAAAACAAACAAAACCTTTTGCTTGCTCTTAAGAAGCTCAAATATAATGAAAGACACATAACATGCAAACAACTATATTTAATAAGATATATATATATATACACATATATATATATGATAAAGCAGAGATAATCAATAGAGGGAAAGCACAGGCTTTAAGAAGGATTCAGAAAGGCTTTTTGTAAAAGGTGCGATGATTTCCATTCTTTTTCTTAGCCTAAGTTTCTTCATCTATAATTTGGAGATGGAATCCATATTAGCATATCTTTGCAATATGATATCGTGGATAAATAGAGAATATAAATTTGAAAAATGTTGCTAAGGTAAAGTCAATATGGACACTACCAAATAAACTATATAATTAAATGAAAGCAGTTTTTGTATCTGTTGTCGGTTTAACTTACATTTATATACACTTTAGGGTTTGTGAATCACTAAATACCAAAACCCCAAAAGAAGACCAATAAATAGACAAAAAAATTCCATGAATTAGTGTGAATATTGTCCTCAGTTTACAGGACTCATAAAGGATACCAAGGCTCATAAAGATTAAATGCTTTGCCCAAAGTTAAGCACCAATTAAATGGCAGATCTAAAACTTAAATCTGGATTTCTTTCCTGACTCCTTGTTTACCATTCTTTGGTTTATGCCAATATAAAGTTGTATAAGAAAAAAAAATAAAGTTGTGTATGGTATGATATCTTTTTCATCTTTCACAGCAAATCCAAAATGACAGAATCTCAGAATTGGAAAGAACTTTAGAGGCCATCTACTCTAGTCCATGCCTGTTAAAATATAACATCTAATCAATTACTAAAATAGTATTTGATGAAGCTTAATGAGTTAGCTTGTCACAATTTTTTGGGGGGTCCAGGTTCTGGCATCCAGCATTCTTCTCATCTTGGAGTCACCTGCAAAATATATACACAAATCATTTCTTGGAACCTAGGGTCACTTCCACAGCATGATGATTAGGATTTGATGGAGAATACTCTGACATATTCCCCCAAAGTGATCATCTAACCTTTGCTGAATTACCTCCAGTGAGAGGAAGCCCATTATCTCCTGAGTTAGCCTTTCTAGTTTTTGAATAGTCTTAATTGTTAAGAAAGTTTCTCTTAGTTATTTTCAACTATATCTACTGCTTCTGCCCTTTGTGACTGACAGAAGAACAAGTCTATTCTCTTTTCTGGAAACTCTTGTTGCTCAGTGGTCAATCATTTTTGATGCTATATGATGGAGGTGGGAAAAAGCTACCCTTGGGGATTTACCAGAAGCCTCTGATTATAATAAAGTACACATAGTTTCACAAAAATCTCCAGGGCCCAGGCTCAGCAGTTTTTGGGAAGTGCCCCTGCTAGAACATACATCACTGGAAGTAACTAGGGAATAGGTCTATCCCAGTACGTTTCACAGAATGACCTCTGTTACAACTGAAAACAGTCACCATGGATCCCTAAATTGAAACACTTAGAAACTCACTAAATACTTCCTTCTAAGTGGATATTTTGGCACTAATGACCACTTCTTATATTTAGCCAATCAACCAGTTTCACATCTATTTAATTGTATTATTGTCTAGCTCACTTTTCTTATCTCCACAAGGATAGTCTAAGATTCCATCAAATTATTTGATGAAATTTTGAGAAAAACTGTATCTATATTATTCCTATTCTACCTGCCTACTAATTTTGGTATAAAAAGAGAGAAGAAGAGAGAAGGGTTAGTCTAGCATGATCTGTCTTTGATGAAGTCATACTGGCCTTTTGTAGTCATTGTTTCATTTTTTCCTGGTAATGTCCACTAATATTTCCATATTACATTATAGAGCTTTGCCAGGAGGTATATCAACAAAAGCATTGAAAACTAAATTATAATAGAACATGGTTTGTATATAAGACCTTAAACTGAATTCTGGGAAATGTGCAAAGGATTAATGATTTGGAAGTGGGTGAATAGCAAGTTAATTTCCCAGACATTGCTAACTTGGGAGTTAATGAGAAAGAGAGATACTGGGAAAATAAAATTTGAAAAATTAGAATCATAAACAGGAAGTGGTCACATAAGGGACAACTAGAAACATAGGGCAAGTACCCATGCCTGAACAGTTAATATTCAGTTTGTCAGAGCAATAGAAAATATTACTAGTTCCTTATTATTTCTTTTGTCTAGATAAGCATCTGTATAACTCTGTAGCTAGCTAAATTCTACTCATCCTTTTTGATCCTATGCTTACAAGCACAAGAATTATAGGCAGAGACTTGAATCTTAGTTCTCCTACTTATTGTCTCTGTAGCTCTTAACAAATCATTTAATCTCTCTTGTGTTTTAATTTCCTCATGTGTAAAATATATTAATTAAACAAGATAATCTCTATATCACTTTATGTTCTAGATCCTTTAAGATTTATACAGCATTTTCCCTCATACCAACCTTTTAAGGCAGGTTGTGAAATTATCATTACACGCATTTTTATAGTGGAGGAAACAGATTCACAGAAATTAAAATAACTTGCTCTTGCTCACACAATTAGCAAATGCTGGAACAAGATTCAAAGCCAGATTTTTCTAATTACAAGTCCATCATTCTTTCCACTACATGTTTTTGTGGATGTTGTTGTTGTTGTTGTTGTTGAATCCTCCAGCCCAAATTGAGGTCTCTTTCCTCTGATCCTTTAGAGCACTTGAATTCTATCTGTATATAATTTAGCCATCATTATCTATTGTCACATTGTTTATTTCATGTATGTCACCTATGTTTCTCTGACTGGAAGCTCAGCTTCATGAAGTACAGGACTATTGTTCATTATACTAGGTTTTTTTTTGCAGTGCCCAGCACTAGATACTTATTTATATGTTTTTCTTTCTACAAGGGGACCAAAATGACTGTCAGGAATCAAGATATAGTGTTATCAGATGATGACTGATCAAATCAATACAAGCTTGGAAGTTTCTAGGACAGGTTGGTTACAAATAGTACATATGGACATTTTTAAGTTGTTATGTCTTGATATATGAACATCTCATGTTACTTTTGAGCTACTGAAATTGTGTTATGCTCATATAGCACAGTATCTTCTTTGATGTGGGCACACTATTGTAACACTGGCAGAGGACCACCCAATATAGCATGTCTTTTAGAGTATCTTGTGGGTGTATTGTTTGGGGAAGAGGTTTTAGGATGAGGAAAGGGAAAAGAACTTTCTCATGGTTGGCCATTTCCATATTAAATTTATTTTAGGGAAGCATTTGGAGTTCTCAAAGAATGATTGTAAATAACTGAGGTTTGTCATTTAGGATCACAAAATAACCAAATCTTTCTATGTTTATAATTGCTTTATGCAGAATTTTTTTTTTACTTTTTTGTTTAGCATATACTTCTTATTTTTGATAAACATTTATAAAAGTATTTGAGACTTTCTGTCAATAAACCAAAATGTGTTAGAGACTACATTAGTAAAGTTTTTAAACTAGTACCTGGCACATGATAGGCACTTAATAAAGTATTCCTTCTCTCCTGTCCTTAGTCTTCTATTTAACCAAGAAACCTCTGTCCCTCCTATCACCGGCAACACTTTTCTTTTTAATGCTAGTAATTGGTTTTCTTCTTCCTCTTTTTAAATCAAAGGTTTATCTATTTTATTGTTCTTTTTGTTGTTAAAATCAGATCTTAGTTTTATTTATTAATTCAGTGGTTTTTTAGTTACATGTCCAATTCATTAATCTGTTTTTTCTTTATTTTATTGATGCATGTGTTTAGAGATGTAAAATTTCCCTTAATTACTTCTTTGACTACATCCCATAAATTCTGGTGTGTTGTTTCATTGTTGTCATTCTCTATGATGAAATTATTGTTTCTATCATTTGTTCCTTAACCCACTCATTCTTTAAGATTAAATAATTTAGTTTCTAATTAATTGTTAATCTCTGACCCTTTACTGAATATAAATTTTAATTGCTTATGATTTGCATTTAGTATTTTTGCTTTTCTATATTTGACTGTGAAGATTTTAATTTATTAAATACATAGTCAATTTTTGTAAAAGTGCTTTGTACAGCTAAGGAAAAGCATATTTCTTTATTATTCCTATTCATTTTTTCTTCAGAGAGCTGTCATTTAGATTTTCTAAAATTATAGTTAGCTCCTTAACTTCTTTCTTGTTCATCTTATGGTTAGATTTGTCTAGTTCTAAGTGGGAAAAGTTAAGGTGACTTCACTAAAATAGTTAATTTGTTTCTTTCTGCGACTCATTTAATTTTTCCATTAATAATTTGGATTATGCCATTTGATGAAGATATGTTTAGTATTGGTATTACCTCATTGTCTATAGTATTTTTTAGCAAAATATAATTTTCCTACTTTTTCTCTTTTAAGTAGATCTATTTTTGTTTTTTTTTTTTCCCTGAGATGATTACTATCCTTGCTTTTTTGTTGTTCAGTCATGTTTGACTCTTCATGACCTCATTTGAAGGGTTTTTTGTTTGTTTGTTTGTTTGTTTTGCAAAGATCCTGAAGTGGCTTGCCATTTCTTTCTTTATCTTATTTTACAAATGAGGAAACAAGACAAAGAGGGTTAAGTGACTTGCCCAAAATCACAGGTAGTAAGTGTCTGAGGGCAGATTTACATTCATGAAAATGAGTCTTCCTGATTCCAGGTCTAACTCTATCTAGTTGATCTGCCCTTTTCTTTTTAACCTCAGTTGAAGCATGATAGATTCTGCTCAAGGGCCTAATTTTTACTCTGTATGTATCTCTCTCTTTTAAGTATGTTTCTTTTAAACAACAAATTGCTGTGTTGTGTTTTTTAATCCATAGTGCTCTTCTATTTTATGGGTGAATTCATCCCAATCATATTCATAGTTATAATTATTAACTCTGTATTTCTTTACATTTTATTTTTTCTTCTATTTTTCTTTCTTTCTTTCTCTTTTACCCTAACACTCTTCAAAATGTATTTTACTTCTGACCTTAATTTTGATTAATCTACCCTTCTTTTTTAACACCCTCCCACATTTCCTGTATTCTTTACTTCTACTTTCCTGCATGGTAAGATAGGTTTCTATATGCAACTGAATGTATGTGTTTTTCTATCTTTGAGCCAATTCTGATGAGAGTAAGATTTAAGCATTGGCTATCAGCTCTTCCTTTCATGACTCTTTTATGTGAGACAGTTTCCTTAATTCTTCCTCTCACTTCCCTTTTCTTCCTTTGTATCCAACTTTCTCACCCATTAATTTTATGTTTTTACATACAATACCATCATATTCAGCTCATATCTATGTCCTCTGTCTATGTATACTCTTTTGAAATGCACTAATAATAATAAATCTCTTAGGAATTACAATCACCTTCCCATATAGAAATATACATTTTAGCTTTACTGATGTTTTTATGTTTTCTCTTTCCTGTTTTCCTTTTTATGCTTACATCTTGTACTTGAATATCAAAAATTTAAATTCACCCTGGTCTTTTCATTAGGAATGCTTGAAAGTCTTTTATTTCATTAAATACCTCCTAAAGGATTATATTCAGTTTTGCTGGGTAGGTTATTTTTGGTTGTAATCCTAATTCTTTTGCCTTTCAGAATATCATTTTTCAAGCACTGAGCTCCTTTAATGTGGAAGCTGTTAAATCTTTTTTTTATTATTTTATAATTATAAAAAAATTTTTTGACAGTATATATGCATGAGTAATTTTTTTTATAACATTATCCCTTGTATTCATTTTTCCAAATTATCCCCTCCCTCCCTCTACTCCCTCCCCTAGATGACAGGCAATCCCATACATTTTACATGTGTTACAGTATAATCTAGATACAATATATGTGTGTAAATCCCATTTTCTTGTTGCATGTTAAGTATTAGATTCCGAAGGTATAAGTAACCTGGGTAGATAGACATCAGTGCTAACAATTTACATTCACTTCCCAGTGTTCCTTCTCTGGGTGTGGTTGTTTCTGTTCATCATTGATCAACTGGAAGTGAGTTGGATCTTCTTCACGTTGAAGATATCCACTTCCATCAGAATACATCCTCATACAGTATTGTTGTTGAAGTGTATAGTGATCTTCGGGTTCTGCTCATTTCACTCAGCAACAGTTGATGTAAGTCTCTCCAGGCCTCTCTCTGTATTCATCCTGCTGGTCATTTCTTACAGAGCAATAATATTCCATAACCTTCATATATCATAATTTACCCAACCATTCTCCAATTGATGGACATCCATTCATCTTCCAGTTTCTAGCCACTACGAAAAGAGCTGCCACAAACATTTTGGCACATACAGGTCCCTTTCCCCTCTTTAGTATTTCTTTGGGATATAAGCCCAATAGCAGCAATGCTGGATCAAAGGGTATGCACAGTTTAATAACTTTATGGGCATAGTTCCAAACTGCTCTCCAGAATGGTTGGATTCTTTCACAACTCCACCAACAATGTATTAGTGTCCCAGTTTTCCCACATCCCCTCCAACATTCATCATTATTTGTTCCTGTCATCTTAGCCAATCTGACAGGTGTGTAGTGGTATCTCAGAGTTGTCTTAATTTGCATCTCTCTGATCAGTAGTGATTTGGAACACTCTTTCATATGAGTGGATATAATTTCAATTTCATCATCTGAGAATTGTCTGTTCATATCCTTTGACCATTTATCAATTGGAGAATGGTTTGATTTCTTATAAATTAGAGTCAGTTCTCTATATATTTTGGAAATGAAGCCTTTATCAGAACCTTTAACTGTAAAAATATTTTCCCAATTTGTTACTTCCCTTCTAATCTTGTTTGCACTAGTATTGTTTGTACAGAAACTTTTTAGTTTGATGTAATCAAAATCTTCTATTTTGTGATCAATAATTATGGTCATAAATTCCTTCCTCCTCCACAGGTCTGAGAGGTAGACTATTCTCTGTTCCTCTAATCTATTTATGATCTCATTCTTTATGTCTAAATCATGGACCCATTTTGATCTTATCTTGGTATATGGTGTTAAGTGTGGATCCATATCTAATTTCTGCCATACTAATTTCCAGTTTTCCCAACAGTTTTTTCCAAATAATGAATTTTTATCCCTAATGTTGGAATCTTTGGGTTTGTCAAAGACTAGATTGCTATAGATGTACCCTTTTTTGTCCTTTGTACCTAATCTGTTCCACTGATCTACCGGTCTATTTCTTAGGCAATACCAAATGGTTTTGGTGACTGCTGCTATATAATATAGTTTTAGATCAGATACACCTAGACCACCTTCATCTGACTTTTTTTTTTCATTAGTTCCCTTGCAATTCTCGACCTTTTATCCTTCCATATGAATTTTGTTGTTATTTTCTCTAGGTCATTAAAATGGTTTCTTGGGAGTCTGATTGGTATAGCACTAAATAAATAGATTAGTTTGGGGAGTATTGTCATCTTTATTATATTCGCTCGGCCTATCCACAAGCACTGAATATCTTTCCAATTATTTAAATCTGACTTTATTGTTGTGGCAAGTGTTTTGTAATTTTGCTCATATAATTCCTGACTTTTCTTTGGTAGATATATTCCCAAATATTTTATACTCTCAACATTTGTTTGGAATGGAATTTCTCTTTGTATCTCTTGCTGTTGCATTTTGTTGGTGATATATAAAAATGCTGAGGATTTATATGGACTTGTTTTGTATCCTGCAACTTTGCTAAAATTCTGAATTATTTCTAATAGGGAAGCTTTTAAATTTTGTATGATCCCTGACTGTGACTTCTTGATGGTTAATTGTTTCTTTCTGGCTGCTTATATTTTTCTTTTTAACTTGGCAACTCAGGAATTTAGTTGCAATATTCCTGGAAATATTCATTTTGGGATTACTTTCAGGAGGTAATTGCTAGATTCTTTCAACTTCTATTCTACCTTCTGATTCTAGGATATCAGGGCAGCTTTATTTGATAATTTTGAAATATGATGTCAAAGTAATTTTTTTATCATAGATTTCAGGTAGTTCAATAATTCTTATATTCTCTTTCCTTGATCTATTTTTCAAGTCATATCTTTTTCCAGTGAGTTATTTCATATTTTCTTCTATTTTTTTCATTCTCTTGATTTTGTTTTCTTTTTTGATGTCTCGTGGAATCATTAGCTTCCATTTTACTTATTTCTAATTTTAAAGGAATTATTTTATTCAGTGGGTTTTTGTATCTCTTTAGCATTTAACTGTAAAGGGCTAGAACTGAGCAAATGCACTTGGATAATGGAGCACGTGAGACTGATTGCCAATTGGATGGTTCTCTATTAACTCGTTTGAAGTTGACCCTCTCCAGCTATTCTGTGCTGATTTGATTAGTGGGACAAAGAGAGGGAAGTGACGTGTGTAGGGGGTGTAGGAGGAGGAAGAGGAAATTGAGAAGTGCTCTCTCTCTCTCATGGTGTTTGAGGGAGGAAGGTGTGTGTGGAGATTGCTAGATCTAATCCCCTGACCTTGACGGTAAAAGATCAAGAATGAAGACGTTTAGTGATCCTGACTCCGGCTGATTTCTGGGAAGACAGAGTTCTAGCATTTAACCAATTCTCTTTTTAAAGTATTTTCTTCAGACATTTTTTTGTGCCTGTTTTACCAAACTGTTGATCTTTTTTTCATAAATTTCTTGCAATCTTCTCATTATTTTAAAAATCCTTCCATGATTTTTTTTTTTTTTTTGGTGTGTCTGACCAATTCCTACTTTTCTTTGAATTTTTGCATATATCTGCTTTGAACTCATTTTCTTCTGAATCTGTGTTTTGATCTTCCTTGTTACCATAGTAACTTTGCATGGTCAGATTCTTCTTCTTTTTTTTTTTTTTTTTTTTTTTTTTTTTGTGGTTTGCTCATTTTCCAGCCAGATGATTTACTTTCAATTTTATGCTGAAGTTGGACTCTGTTTCTAGGTTAGAGGTTGCATTTTCCCAAAGTTCTTTTGGCTGTTTTCAGAGCTACTTCTGGAGGTTTTTGGTACTTCCAAGGTGGTATGCTTTAAGAAAGGGGTGTGATCACTGCTCTCCAGATCTGGTCTCTAGTCTGGTCTTTATCTAGGAATGGTTCTTTTTGCCCTGTATCCACCAGTGCTAATGCTTCTTCTGGCCTTGGGATTGTAAACAGGTGTCTTGCTCTCCTGCAGCTGCAAGTGTTGGTACTCTCCTCTGTCTTGTAATTGAGACCAGGTTTCCTACTCCCACATGAGCAAGCAAAGGCATTCCTCTCCATCTGGGACCATTACTGCAATCCCTATTCTTCTGTAGTTACAAGTGGAACCCCCCCACACACTTTGGCCCTGGAACTGTGACCCAGACCTGTGTATAACAATCCAATAGGATCCTGAACCCAATAAAGGGTCTCCTGCAATATCTCTCTCCCTTTTTTAAGGTTAAATATGTTCCATTCTTCTAAATATGCTGCAGAAGAGAAATCAGATCAAAAGGGAAAAAGAAACAAGAAAAAAATTAAAAAAACAACAATAACAAAAAAGTGAAAATACTATGCTTTGATATACATTTGCTCTTCATAATTCTCTCTCTGGATCCTGCAATCTCTTTTTTAATAGTTATCCAGTTTCCCACTCTTCACCTTCCACTTTTTGTGGCCTGAAAGCTCCTAAGGCTGCTGTTGTTACCAATGCAGTCTCCTCCAAAACCTGCTGCTGGTGCCTCATTGTTCAGTCTATTCTACTGTCTAAGCCTGACCACCACTCTGTGAGACAGACTTTTCTCGCTGATCTACTAAGACGTCTTGGAGTAGAAAATTGTTTCATGTGATCTTTTCCTGGTTCTGTCACTCCAGAATTTGATTTGATGAATTATTTTAGAGTTGTTTGGAGAGGAATTTGGAACATCTTGGCTAAATGCTTTTCTATTCCACCATCTTGGCTCCGCCTTCCTGATAAAGTTGTTTTCTTTCATATTTCATATATCTGCTACCTAGCACAATATATGGCACATAGTAAGCATCTAATAAATGCCTATTGAATTAAAATTGAGTTGAATAAAAATGTTACAAGTCTTGCTCTTTGTGTTGTCTAACTGTCTATTACACCATAAGCAGCTATGAGATTTCTCCTGGATGTGGTACTGCCTTGTACAGTTTTTTTAAAAATTAAAAGGTGATTGATATCCCTAGAATGCTAGTCTTCAGTTTCTAACTGAGGATTTGAAATTAATTGGATGAAACCAATGTTCCAATTTTCTCTTGGCAAAACTGTAATAAGCCCCATTTTCTCTTTTGTGAGAGCCTTATTTCTATTTGGCCAAGTCTTCTTCCTTTTTATTTTCTGATCCAAGTTATGCTTAGGGTTTTCTAGGTCACAAACAAAAGGGGTAAGTTTCACTGGGTGGTTCCTTCATCTAGAAGCTGACCCTGTAACTTTTTCTTTGTACTCTGATTCATAACATAATCAAGCTAAAGAAAGGAGAAAAAAAAATCAGAATATGTGACTTACAATTGACAATAGAGCCCATAAATGAGGCCCTAGATTCAGCCTTTATAGAGAAAATATCTCCCAGTCAGGACTTAAGTAAAATTTTGAGAGAGCAATAAGATGAGGTGCAGAAGACAAATTTAATAATTATAAAAATTTATTCAAAGTGAAAATAAGGTGATTCTAAAGGATAATAGGAAAGTATTTAGGAAAGTAAAAAAATAATTAAGGAAGGGAAAATTTTGGGTGGGGAAAAGGAATAAGAATGAGGTAGAGCATATTCAAATTGGTGTCTTCCAATAAAGAAAAATATTTTTAATTTTTTTTATTATGAACTCAATAAACATAAACAAAGAAACATAACCAAAAACAAAAAGAAGATTGTTTATGAAGCTGTAAATCTCTTCTATGTATAAGTTTAAAAAGTATATATTACATTTAAAATAGTACCTGCACTGCTCTGCTTGACCAAGCCCTCTTTGGAACTTCCCTCTGCTTTTTTCCCTAAATTTCAAAAAATGTTTCATTGATTTTATTATTTTTTCTTTTGGTATCACTATTACTACTACCTTGCTACTCTCTGTCATCACTTCTTCCCCTAAACAAGCAGCAGCAACAACAACAACAACAGAATTTCCCTTGCAACAAATAATATAGGCAAGTAAAATAAATTCACATGTCGTCAATGTCTAAAAATGTAGTATCATTCATCTTTAGTCTATCATTTCTCTGCTATCAGGAAAGCATGCTTCGTAATTAGTCTGCAATTCTTATTAGTTATTGCATTGATCAGTTATTCAACTGTATTTTGTTTTAAATTACTCTAGTTGGATAAAGTGTTCACCTACTTCTATCCACTTCATATTTGTCTTTCCATGTTTCTCAGATTCAAATTCTTTCTTTTGTTAATATCTTAGGGTTCAATAATATTCTTTTATATTCACATACCACAATTTGTTTAGTTATCACAACCAAGCAATCAATATTTATTAAGTACCTATTATGTACCATAAATGTGCTAAATTCTGAGGATAGGAGAAGCAAAAACATTCCTTTCCCTCAAGGAGTTTACAATCTAAAGGGAGACAGCACACAAACAATTACATACCAAGTAAATTATATATAAGATAAGTTGAAATTGACAGGTAGGTCCTGGATATAGGGGAATGAAAAATTGAGGGGAATCCAGAATGACTTCTAGATTGTGACTGGGAAGATAGTTTTGCTGAGGGACTGGGAAGAATGGGATTGCTTTGTATAATAATAGGGGAGATAGGTAGAGTGAAGGTTTATGGGAAAAGACAATGAGTTCCCTTTTGAATGTATTATGATATCTATTGGCCATCCAGTGAGAAATGTCTGAAAGACAGTTGGAGATAGGAGATATGAGACTGGGGCAGGATAGATAGATTTAAGAATTATTGGCATAATACTGAACATTTACTTTGTTTTAAATTCTCTTTTATAATAAAAAAGTAACACTATTAATATTTTGGGACTTTTTCCTCTGCTTTTGACCTCTTCCTAATCTATACATCTCATTGTATCTCTGGTTCAAAAAGTATATACAATTTAGTATATTTCTGGGTTTCAAATTACTTTCCAGAATGGTTGGCTCACTTGATAGGTCTACTGATGTTAATATGCATCCTCTCTTATAGTCATTACAATAGCTGCTCATTTTAATTTTTGTCAGTTTTTGTTGATCTGATGAATGTGAAAAAGAACCTCAGAATTGCTTTCCTTTATCTATTATTAGTAATAATTTGGATCATTCTATGTATTTTTGTTATCTTGTATTTCATTTTCTGAAAAAAAGTCTTATCATATTATTTTATCATCTATCTGTTAGTTAAAAAAACTTTTATTTTGTATCATTTACCTTTATAACTTAGGGAATCCTACTTTTATCAGAAGTTTTGCTACAATGACTTTTACCCTTACCTTCTAATTTTAACTTCATTGACTTTATTTGTGTAAAAATGTTTCAATTATACATATATATATATGTGTGTGTGTGTGCATATATATGTATAACAAAAATTATAAAAAGGTAAAATTTATCAAATTTCTGTCCTGGTACAATTTATAGTATCATTATTGTCTTTAAAAACCCAATACAATCATGAAATAATTTTTTAAAAAGATTGAGTACTATCCTTGTCTTAGCTATTCTTCAGGGCCTACCTCATATCTCATTTTCTTTATGAAATATTCACTTATTATTCCGGATTTATTGGATTTCTTCTAACACAATGGCAAATATATTGATAATCTTTTATCTCCCTGTTTTATGCTTTACTTGGTATTTATTATTAAAGAGTTATTGAATGGGATTAGGTCTAGGAGTTCATTTTTCAAGGGCTTGAATGATCTTAGTGAATGTATATATGATGACATCCTATATGAGAATATTTAGAATATAATTTTCTTCTGCCTAATAAAATTTCCTTTTTTGATAACTAGCTAACAAATAAAATGGGAACTTATTTTCTCTATATTTTTAATTAATTATGCAAGAATGAAGATGTAGCACATTGTTTGGTATTGCTTCAGAAGCTTGCTTTTTATTTATTAATGCATTCATTAAGTATACCCTTCATTCAGCTATAGATGACTGCAATAAAAAACTTTGTATAGTTGGGAAAGTAGTCATATATAAAAATAGTTATTGATGTTTTTTCACTCACCTTTTTCAGAATCAATAAGGTCTAAGATTTTCCCCCCATTCCTTTGTTATCTTCTCTTACACAATATCCTGTATTGAGAAAGGAGGTACTTCAAGATATCCTTCATTGTCCTTGAATGCCCTGAGATAATTTTGCTTAGTTGGTTATCTTCTTAACATTTTTTAAATTAATCAGCATGTATTTTCTCTCCTTCCTACTTTGCTATTTCCTATACTTTCTTTAAATTGGTTTTTTCCTTTTTCTCTGAAGTTTCTGCTTTATGAGGCAATCCTACTCAGAATCATCCATCAGGCCACTTCTTTCTAAATGTAACAGGAAACTATACAATGGGAGCCCAGCCCCCAGGAGTATGACCAGTAGGATTGGCTTGAAGTAATCCACCACATGGGCTTCAAAACATGCTCAGATATTCTTTGGCTATTTGTTCCACTTGCCAAGTAGTAAAGAAAGAGCTTCTTCTAATGTAGACAAAGAACTCCAACCTCTAAATTTCCTAGTGGTCAGTAAGGCAATGAGTGTTGAAACCTTTAAAAGAGTGATTCTAATTCTTATTCATAGCTGCCAATTTCTTTTCCTGTATTGATGTAGCTACCAACATAGTGCCTGTTTCCTTGCCTCATTAAGCTTGTTGTTTCCTGCATTTAGGTGATGGAGTATTGGGGATGGAATAGAATAGATAGCAAACTTGTCAACTTTGAAAGGTCAGGAGAACCATGAGGAATATAGGATCTGGAGTTCATGCCAAAGGCTGTCAGCAATCAAACCAAGTAAAGCACTTGGGAGGTCTTGAGGAGTAACATTCTTGAATTGTATTGATTGTGAGATTGCTCTGCTGTAGCAAGGGATACACTTGATCTATTATGTGGCATTTGGAAGTGAACTTGGTGTGGGGAATGTTTTAGAACTGTCATTTTAAATTTGAATCTACTAACTCTAGAGAATGAGGGGGGTTGCCCTCATTTGACAGGGTCAGGGAGGGATTTTTATACTTCTGTTCTTACTATGCCTTCTCTACAAATATCCATTTTGCAAAAGCTAATTGAGATTAATTGACTAAATGATAGTGGGACAGAAAGCATGAGTAATGACATAATGAGAAGATATTAACTGGCAATGGTTAGATGGTATTTTAATACTGGTAACTAACTAATGAGATTGTGAACAACACCCAAGAATGGGGGCTTGAGCCAATGATATTAGAGAAAATTGTATTATCTCTTAGAGTTACCCTGAAAGCCATGAGAGTTATCCTTAAAATTTAGTGGTTTTCCTAATTTCACTCTGCATCAAATTATATGTCTTTGCATATTTTTCTGAGTCTAGTCATTAAGTAAGTAAAAAAAAAAAAAAAAAAAAGTCTTTATTAGGTACTTACTAAGTGCTAGACCCCATGCTACATGCTAGGGATACAAAAATAAAAAGTTAAAATCACAATACTAGGCGTGGAAGCCTGAGGGAGAGATATAGCTAGTAAACCCTTTAGGGTACCTGACAGGGTAAGTGGGAGTTGAGATAAGCACCTGAGAGTTTATAATTACTATTTTAGTTTCTACAATCAAGTTTATGTTTTGACTCAGCATGACTTTTGGCAATCATCTCTTGTCATTTGGCAAGTAATTCAGTTTGCTGATTAAGGCACTCTCTAGGCACCTTTGGTCTCTTTGTTACAGAAACTAATTTCACTGGCTAAACTTCTGAAATAATTATAGTTGGTGTTGATGTCATTTCTATTATCTATTTTCCATTTTTCCACTTTCAGTTATTTATTTAAATGATTCAGGATTAAAATATTTTAATTGTGAACTAAAACTTTCATTATTTTTTTTTCCTTTGGGGGAAGGATAAGAAGGAACTCTTAATTTTAATTCTGATCATAGCTCAAGCAAGATGACAGATGGCTCAGAGCTACCAGAAACATAAAGAATGTCTTTTCCTGTTTATTAAGATGTAACATAAATTTTAATTCTGATATTATTTGGTACTTGACATGTCCAGTGCCTACTGCTTCTTTTTGGAAAGAAAGTATTCATCATATAAACATGTAAAGCTTCTGTGTAATATACAAGACTTTAGAGTCTTGCATTCCTTTTTCCTGAAGCATGCTTTTCCTTATCTTTCTCCCCAGTTTCACTTTTTCTCACTTTTAAATAACCAAGGGCCAGAATGCTAATTTGATTTTGAAGAATTAATTAAATTATTCATAGTATTTTGCTACTAATTCATCTTCATCAGCTGATGTCAGTGAACAAGTGGCAATTCTTTTCATAAGTTTTCTTTGCAGATATTTCTCGTTTTGTTCTTTAATTATTTTTAACAATGTCCAACTCTTTGTGATACCTTTTGGGATTTTCTTGGCCAAGGTAGTGGAGTGGTTTGCCATTTCCTTCTCCAACTCGGTTTACAACTGAAAAAACTGAGGCAGAGTTAGATGACTTGCCCAGGGTCATAGAATTGAGACCAGATTTGAACTTAATAGGTTTTCCTGACTCTAGACCTAATGTTCTACTTAGTATACCACCTACTTGCCCATTTGTTTTGCAATATTTGTTCATTATTGGTTCTGATGTATGATAACTTCTTTCTTTGCCACTTTTGTTTAGCCACAAAAGTTTTGGTATGTTGTCTCATTGCAATTTTCTTCTCTGAAATGATATGATGTTCTTATTGGGTTTTTTAATTCAATAATTCTTTAATATTAAATAAGTCTCCATTTAAATTTTAATATTTTCTTAAAAGGTCCTTTATTGATTATAATTTAATTGTGTTATAGTTAGTAAAGAATGTTTAATATTTCTATTATTCTGCATTTAATGAGGTTTTAAGCACTAAAACATGCTCAGATTTTGTAAAGGTACAATATATAATTGAAGATATGAATATCCCTGGCTAGTCACATTCAATAATCACCAAACATCTATCACATATAAATTTTCTAAAATTCTACTTAAGTCATTCATTTATGTCTTACTTATATTTTTGTTGGGATTATCTTATTTTCATCCATTCCTCACTATAATTTTATCAACTTATTCTTTAACTTTTTAGATGCTATGCTATTTGGTGCATATATAAAAACATTAAAATTTGATATCACATCATCTTATATGGTGCCTTTAAATACAACATAGTTTTTTTTTTTTTTGCTAATTGCCTTTAAATATGTCTGTTTTTGCTGTTCATGATCATGACTGTTACACTTTTTTGAGTTCACCTGATGGATAATAAATTCTATTCTTACCCTTTAATTATGTGTTATTCTCTATCTTTTAAGTGCAATTTTTCAAAAAAATTATTAAATTATGTTTTCCAATCCATTTTGCTACCTTTTTTGTTATATGGGTAAGTTTCCATTCATGTTCATTGTTATGATTGTTATTGATGTATTTCCCTCCATCATAGTGTAGTCTTGCTGTTCCCCTTAATATAAGAGAAGATGATAAAAGGAAAGAAATATGATTAATGCTAGACACCTATAGGTGAAGTAGTCTGATCCAGCAGTTCATCTCTCTTCTATTCACATATTCCACATCTTAATCACTAGTTATTTTTTAAGTATATTTATTTTTTATGAATTATGTTGGGAGAGAAAAATCAGAGAAAATGGGAAAAACCATGGAATAGACAAAAAAAAGAAGTGAACATAGCATGTGTTGATTTACATTCAATCCCCTTGGTTCTTTCTCAGGTTGCAGATGGCATTTTCTGTCCAAAGTCTGTTAAAAGTCCTTTGCATCACTGAACTACTGAGAAGAACCAAGCCATTCATCGTTGATCACACATTCTTGCTATTATTATGTACAATAAAACAAACATTCTGTTTGTTTTGCTCAGCATCAGTTCATGTAAATCTTTCCAGGCTTTTCTATAATCAGCTTGTCCATTATTTTTTGTAGAACAATAATATTCCATTACCTTTGTGTACCACAACTTGTTTAGCCATTCTCCAACTGATGGAGATTCAATCCTTTCCCAATTCTTTGCTAACACAAAAAGAGCTGCTACAAACATTTTTGCACATGTGGGTCCTTTTCCCTCCTTTAAGATTTCCTTGGGATACAGACCCAGTAATATTACTACTGTATCAAATGGTATGCACAGTTTGATAGCCCTTTGGGCATAGTTCCAGATTGCTTTCCAGAATGGTTGAATCATTTCACAACTCCACCAACAATGCATTAGTGTCCCAGTTTTTCCCACATCTCCTCCAACATTTACCATTATCCTTTCATGTCAGCTTAGCCAGTCTGAGAGGTATGAGGTGGTATCTCAGAGTTGTTTTAATTTGCATTTCTCTAATCAATAATGATTTAGAGCATTTTTTCATGTCATTATAAATGGCTTTATTGATCACTCTTAGATTTTTTTTCTCTCCTTTTGGCTTTTCAATTTATGATCTGCCCTCTAAATTTAAAGGTTTTTTTTTTTGTTGTTGTTTTTTTTGCTTATGAATATCTTTCTTCTAATTCTATTTTCTTATAAAGTTTCCTTTTTCTATTCTCTGTTGCTACCTGTGGCCCTATTGAGTTTAATGTATTTTTCCCCTTTGCAAGTTATTCCTTCCTTAAAAATTTAAGCATTTTTTCTTTCTTTCCCACTTCCTTCCTTCCACTAGAAAAAAAAACAAAATCTTTGTGAAATATGTTTAGTCAAGTAACCCAAATTCCCATTTTGATGATATCCAGAAATCTATTTCTCATTCTGTGTATGAGTATATCACCTCTCTGTTAAAAAAAAAAAAAAGCTTAGGTAGCATTCTTTGTCACTGATTCTCTGGAATCTTGTGACTTCAGCTTTGGTTGCCCTCTGCTTGCAAAACTTTTTTTTTTTTTTTTTTTTTTTTTTTGCATGTGTGTGTAAATCTTTTGGGCTAGAGAGTTTTGATAAAAACTACTATCAGCTATGTTCTGTATGATCTATTCTTGATAAAACCCTATTGGTTCTTTGTGATCATTGCTTCCTTTTTCCTATATGTTTAGTAACAATCTTGAATAAACTCTTCAAATTGTTTAAGATTGGGTCAACACTTGCCTTTTAATGGATAGTGAAACAGAAATCACCTTTATCTTTTTCCCTCAGAAGTTTGGCTGATTTGAACTTATCTAAGGCAGTGAGATGCTCTTATTATCTTATGATCATAGGATCCAATAAAATATATTTAAAATTGAAATTAGTCTTAGAGGTCACCTCATTCACATTCCTCATTTTATAGATAAGAAAATTGAAATCCAGTGAAGTTAAATAACTTGACCAATATCACATGGGTAGTAAATGTCAGAAACAAGATTTGAACTTGGATCCTCCAATTTTTTTTTTCCTGAGGTAATTGGGGTTAAGTGGCTTGCCCAGGGTCACACAGCTAGGACTTGTTAAGTGTCTGAGACCAGATTTGAACTCAGATCCTAATGATTTCAGAGCTGGTGCTCTATGCACTGCGCTACTTAACTGTCCCCTGGGTCTTCCAAATTTAATGCTCTTATCTTTTGGATATCAATCAGGCACTAAGAATGCTGATTTGATTTTCTCCTCCTGTAGAAGAAACTACTTCTAAAGTCCCCTACGATCAGTTCTTCTCCTTTTAATGCCTTCCATCTATTCTGTATTATCTTCTATCTATCTAGTTGTTTATGTGTTGTTTTCCTCATGAGAGTGTAAGCTTCTTAAGACAAAAATTATGTGATTTGCCTTATTTTGTATCTCTGGTAGTTAGCATGCAGTTCTGTCTTTATCCTTACCCTAATATCTCTCCTAATATCTATTCACTTAATCTTTATAACCTTGGAATCTCCTTAGGCCCTTTAGATTTGACCTTTCCCTAAGAAAGAGAAAACACAAAATTGGGGTAGTTTATCATTTTTCATTTGTCATATACTAATTACATTCTCTATACCCTACAGATAACAGTTTAATTTTTATTGGTTTAGAATAAGTTGAGCTTTCTAGTTTGACCAAATGAATTGAGCTTTTGTTCTTCAATGAATAAGTCTCTACTTCTTTCAAAAATCCTTTCCCATATAAGGGCCTCAGGAGATTTTTGCTGTCATCATTGTTTTCCATCTTCACTAACTAGCTCATCTCAGTGATTTACTTATCCACCATTGGAAGCACACATTGCATCTTCTTTATGTTAAACCTCATTCTGAGTCAAAAGGCATGTCTTGATATTTCTAGTTATGATATTTATATATACATATACACACATGTTTATATATGTATGTGTGTATCTGTATATAGATGACATTTATGTATTTATTTTTTAATCCTTTGTCTTTTGGATGTAATCATAGAATCTTAGACGCAGGAATTTTAATGGATTCTCAAGAAAACATTTCCTCCATTTTCTTATTTTGAGAGAGATTACACATGGAGATACTAGGGAGAGAAGATTCTGTCTTGTTATGAAAGTACCTTCTTTAACTTCATTCTAATAATTTTTATTATTCCTGTTCAATCTACATCTCCTTGTGAATGTGCAACAGATTGAATGAGTGAGTTTCCAGAAAAGTAAGGGTAGGACATATCTAGAATGAAAGTCCACATACTAAAGGTCTTTGAAATTTCTTTTTGCATTTCTCTGCCTCATAGATCTTATCTGAAATGTTTTCTTGAAGGGGCCCATTCCTTAGTCCACTGCAGTGGCTCTAGCTTGTAGTACCTTCTCATCTGGTTCCCAGCAGTTGGAATTCCAAGTGTTGTTTGTCTCCTGGCCAGCACATATAAACAGTTCTGGGGCTGCCCACCCATGTGGTCTGTGAGCACAGGTTTTATCTGTTCACTGACACTCAGCTGAATTTTCTTTGCTGCTTTGTTAACATACACTTCAAATGAGTGTGGTAGGCTTAATCTTAATCAAATGTCTCAGTAATATATATCCACAGTATATCTACTGTTTAGAAATGCTGTATGTGGAATTCATGTGCACAGCATACACATATACATAAGCAAACACCACAGTAACCACCCCGCTAGTTTAAAGGGTCCATATATTTATGTGATGAGTCTATTTTTCAACAGGACTGGTTTAAATAAATGGCTTAAATAAACACTTCCTCTCTAGGCAATACTTGTTCAAGGTCACCCAACAAGTTCAGAGACAGGATAAACACAGACCTAAAGAAAAGTTTCTTTCCTGACAATTTGGTATTTGCTAATTAGTGAATATATATGAATGTAGTTCTGTGACATCCATTTCACTAAGTGATCTGGTCACTGAAACCAGGCTACTATATGATGCTTTCATTTTACTGTGTTTACTGATCATCTATTTGGGGGCAATCTAAAAATTGGGATTTTTATTCTTTTTGATTTAAGTTATATCAAGGATGCAAGAGTGTTGTACCTTGTCATGAATTACTGATAAGGTTAAGATTTATAATAAATTCTTTTCACCATAAAGGGCAATGAAACCGCCTTATTTAGATTACAATATTACAATCCCAGATGTACTTATAGAGAAAGTGGAAATGGCACCAAAGAAAACAAAGATGGAGAGGAAAAAACTGAGCTAGACTAGACTAAATGTATACAGAAAAGGCCTGAGCAGGGGGTTTCATAGTTTTGAGGGCACTGAAGAATTGATTTTCTAGACATTAGAAAGAAAAGAAAGCAAAAATATGGAAAAACATTTTAGATACTATTTTTAAAAGTGAATATATCAATAACCAGCAGTTCATACTCCTGCTTTCTCATTCATATGAAACTTTTATGATAATAAATTGAGGACATTCTTTTTAAAGCATTAAAAGTGAGCAGGTAAACTTTCACAAATGACATTTCATAGTAGATCATGTTTTAGCTATTACATGATTGACATTTAAACAATAAACATGACTGCATGTCTTAGAACCACTATTCCCCATTACCCCACAGATGATAAAGTCCTTGAGAACAGAAATTTGATATATTATTATTTTTATATATTTCACAGAATCTAGTTTAGTGCCTTGCTCATACTAAATATTTAATAAATGTTTGCATCAATGAGTGAAAATGAATGAATGAATGAACTCACTTGTGGAAAGTCAAAATAATTTTGATAAAATCATATTATGTTTTACAAAAAGATGAGATTATTTTAAATTAATTCAACAAGTACTTGTTAAAAAGCCTCTTATGAGCAAGACACTGTATTGTGGTGAATTTCTGCTATATTACAGTACAGTTTTCAAAGTATTCTACATGTTTTTTTAAATTTGATTTCCACAAGTCCTTAGATGTAGAGAGATTAAGGAACATATAAAGCTCATAAGGGAAGAAACTGAGATTTTAATTCCAAAGTTCATTGTTTTTCTAATTGCACGGTATTTACTCTAATTACTCTAATGGGTAAAAGAAACGGGCTCTGACACAGGTATGGGGCAGGTTTTGATTCTACCACAAGGTAGAGCTGTCAGGCAATGCCCTGGGGGTGGGACATGAGTGTCAAAAGTTAGCCTTGAAATAGAAGGGGATCATCCTTCAGTAGCTGACCTTCGAGCCAATGGTGTACTTGGTGTTGGTCATTCACATACTAACCACCTCTCTATAATCTAAGAGCTATTATGTAGATTAGATAATTAAGATCTTGGATTCCTTTCTTCTGAAGCAAAAAAGTGAAGACTGGGATTTCTAGTCTTTGTTCTCCAAATTTTATCATTCCCTTCAGAGAATAATGAAGTTACTTGAATTGTTTGTTTTTAGTTTTGTTTTTTTTCCCCCTCTTTAACCAGTATTGCCTATGTCTAGCTTCTTGTATCTCCTGAGATTAAGTGTTGTCCAGTAACAAATCTAAAGGCATTTAAGTGGTAGAAAGTCCTTTAGAATCGCAGAAGAATAGAATATGAGATTTGGAAGGGACTGTAGCAACTTTCTAGTCTAATGCTTACACAAAAGAAATCCTATTATAATATACCCAGCAAGTGGTCAGCAAGCTTCTGCTTGAAGACCTCCAAGAAAGAACTGACAATCTCTTGAGGCAGACCATTCTACTTTTGGATAATTCTAATTGTTAGGAGATTTTTCCTGACATATTGCCTTAATTTTAATTTTTGCAATGTTTACCCCATTGTTCATGGTTATATCCTCAGGTCCAAACAGAATAAGACCTATCACTCTTCAACATGGCAGCCTTTCAGACACTTGAAGACAACTCTCGTCTCAACCAAAAGGCTATTCTTCTATAGGTTAAAAATTCCTGGTTCCTTCAACAAATCCTCAGATTACTATTCTGTTTGTCCTTATCTCTAACATAACGATGTCTTTCTTAAATTATAGTATCTTGAATTGAGCACAATAGGACAGATGAGGTCTGACAAAGGCAAAGTACAGTAGAACTATTACTTCTCAATTCCTAGAATGTTTCTCTTTATGCAGCCCAAGAATGAACTTATTTATTTTTATTGCATATCACATTGTTGACTTATTTTTAAAGTTACTCTACACTAAAACCACTGGTCTTTCTTAAGAACAAATGCTGCAGGGGCAGCTAGGTGGCGCAGTGGATAGAGCACCAGCCCTGAATTCAGGAGGACCCGAGTTCAAATCTGATCTCAGACACTTAACACTTCCTAGCTGTGTGACCCTGGGCAAGTCACTTAACCCCAGCCTCAGGAAAAAAACAACAAAAACAACAACAACAACAAATGCTGCTTACTCTCTTGTGTTAACTTGTGAAGGTGATACTTTAGTATCAAAGTATATGATTTTACATTTGTCCCCATTAAATTTCATCTTACTAGATCTAGCCAAATATTTTAGACTGTCAAGAATTGTTTTGACCTCAACTCTATCATCCATTGTGTTAGCTATCTTATCCATTGTTGTGTTCCCTGCAAATTTGATGAAATATACTAACTTTACTTTTATCTAAATCATTGATTAAAATAGCAAATGGAGAAGGCCAAACATAGATCCTTGGAGTACTCCATTAACTAATTTCATCTAAGCCATATCTAGATCTTCATAAGAATAGTATGAAATACTTTAGCAAAGGCTTTGTTAAAACCTAGGGAAACTAGCTTTCTTTTTATTTATTAGTTTAGTAATCCTGTCAAAAAGAAAATGAGATTAATTTAGCATAATCATTTTTTAAAAATAAAATCATCTTTGCTTGTTATAATTACGCATTTTCCTTTTTAATATTTATCAGCCATTCGTGTATTGATGATTTAGAATTTTCTCGGAAATTGAAGCAAAGTTCACTGACCTTTAGTTTGAGGACTTTTCTACCAAGTGGTATGGTACTGAGGGGTAAGTAACATCTGCCATTCAGTGTAATATCGTTAAGAATTATTGAAGCCATCTTAGAGACATAATTGGATCAAGAGTTTAAAGCTCAGGCTGTTGAAAGTTTTTTGGTGTCCTAATTACAAAACCTATCTGACAAGGAGAATTATCCCTCAATCTTGACTAGAATGCTCGATATAGCTAATATGGAGGAAGGAAAACAGTATTCAAGAGAATCAATGTTATATCTTTGCTGAGAATCCTTTCCATACCATGGTTAGTAAATCTTTTAACTATTAGGTTGTTCATGAATGTTTCTTCTCCTTCCCCATTTTTGCCTCATTCTGAAATATTCAGTCAGCCTAAGTCATGCCCAAGTTATGAAAACATGTTATTTTCCCAATGGGCTAGAGTCCTGAATTCTTTTGAGTTATGACATTATATTGATACCTTTGAATCCTATGGTGATCAAGTAAGATAATATATGGAAAAGCATTTTGTAAATTGTATATTATTTTCCCAATAGAAGGTAGTGTCATAAATTATCTTGCCCATAATAAGTATTTAGGAAAGTTCTTGAATTGAGTTTATTGGTGAGTATCCCTACATCTCTTTTTGCCAAAGTTTAAATTATCTTTCAGAGGACCTAGAAACTATACTGATAAGTGCCAAAGAAGATAAGGTCTGAATTAAGAAAATATCTGGAAGCTTAAATGGGCTTTTTTATTATTAGAATATAAAAGTGATTTTTCTAGTGTGTTTAATGTTAGAAATGGACAATGGATAAAGATAAAGACCTGTGATTATGTTACTGTTTTTATAGCCCTACTTAATTTTATTTTTCTCTAAGAGATATTAGTATTTCTTAAGTCCCTGATACCAAGAATTAAATACCTTGCATACTGTTTTCATTATATCTGTAGCTCTTCAAAAGCAAACTCCACCTTCCAATTATCTTTTGAATCAAATTGTCATTTTTAAGACTTTTGGGGAATGTTCTAATCCTTAACTGTTCTCATACTGGCTCATATGCTTTGTTATGGTCAAATAAACTTTCTTCCACTCCTCTGACTACATCTAATTCACTTATTCTCTCCTTTTTGTATCCTTTTGAGAAATTGACCCCAGTTGTCCTCTTTCCTTCTTACTGTAAAACCATAATCATTTTTCTCTTTTTCAAATTTCTAAAATGATGTATAAGATTATTTGACTTTTCTGTTTAACTTTATCAGATTAATCTTAATTGAGACCAGTAGCTATAATGTCAACATCACTGGAAACAAAGAAACAACAACAACAAAAAAATATCCCAAAAGCAAAATCAAAAACAAAGAAAATGCAAATAATATGTTTTGATCTGCCTTCAGATTATATTAGTTCTTTCTCTGGATGTGGATAGCATTTTCCATCATGAATCTTTTGGAATTGTCTTGGATCATTGTGTTGCTAAGAAGAGCTAAATCTATCATGGTTGATCATTGCAGAATGTTGCTGTTACTGTGTATAATGTTCCACTTATTCTATGCACTTTACTCATCATCAGTTCATTTAAACCTTTCCAGGTTTTTCTGAAATCTGCCTGCTCATCATTTTGCAAAAGTTTTCCATTATATTCATATATCACAACTTGTTCAGTCATTTCCTAGTTGATGGGCATTCCCTCAATTTCTCATTCTTTGGAGGGCCCACTATTCTTTGAGAGCCCTTATGCTTTTCTGTAATAAAAACTTTGGGAGGGGGAATCCATTATGTAGATCTCTGAGACAAATTGGAAATTCTAGAGTTTACTTCACAAAAGAACTTATACAGGCAGAAATAAGTGTGTAGGAAGCAAAGGGATCAAAAAAGCAAAGAATGGATGAAAAGAGCTTGTTAATTGAGTTGCTTCAATATATTCTATTCTAATATGCTGAGAGTTGGGTCAATACTTCCTAAAGATGACTTTGCTGAAGCTAAGAAAGATTCGTTGCAAATTTCTGTTTGCTTATCTGGGTTTTTTTTTGGGGGGGGGAATCTCCATTATATTCCTGCCTTAGGTTTTCTTTGGATGCAGGGCAAAAATAATAACTCAACAATGTCCTGTTGGAAATTTAAGTCTATTCTAGATGGACTTAAAAAAATATTTGGTTATACAGCAAGATGTTTCTTGTATTTCTACATCTAAAATTTCTCTGTGGTTTGGCAATATCAAAGCTTTTTTTGTATGTGTGGCTAGGAGTCATATCTTAATTGGATCACCTCCTGGAAATTTATTTAAGCTTTTTCTAGAATTTGTTCCTAGTTTCTCATGTCTACTAACCTTCACACTCAAAAATGAGACAAATAGAATACTATTCTCTTTTTCTACCTTATTGGCCTTGTCTTCAGAGAAGAAGCTCTCATATATTAGAGCCCATTCTTTGCTTCTGATTCCTTTGCCTCTTACATACTTATAACTGCTTGTATAAGTTCCCTTGTAAAGTGAACTCTGGAATTTCCAGTTTGTCTCAGAGAGCTCATATTGGAATTCTGTCCCTCTCACCACCATTCTTTATTACAAACAAGAAGAAGGACTTTCAAAGAGTAGTGGACCCTCCAAAAAAAAGGGAAATGGAGATAATGCCCATCAGCTGGAGAATGGCAGAAAAAATTGTGGTAGATTAATGTAATGGAATACTATTACTATTGTAGTCTCTATAGAATATAGTCCACATTGTTCCACATATATCCTAAGTAGTCATTAATCTTAAGATTATAAGGGACCAAGTGACTAGAGGAAGAGTAAGAAACTGTGTTTTGGACTCACTCAAATCACGGGAATATTTGTCATCCATGTATAGTATTTAAACATGCATTACAATTTTTTGTAGAAATTTCTAGTAAATTGATCTTTTTTTTTCATTATGCCATTTTAATTGGGGTGGTGCAGAGGTTATAATGTATGAAATACTTCATTTCAATTTTTAAAAGAATGAACTTTAGAATATCTACCAAAATATAGATTACCCAGGTTAACAGAAGAGGAAATAAACTACTCAAATAGTCCCATTTTAGAATAAGGTATAGAACAAGCTATTAATCAACTCCCTAAGAAAAAATCTCCAAGGTCAGATGGATTTACATGTGAAATCTACCAAACATTCAAACAATTAATTCCAATGCTATATAAACTATTTGAAAAAACAGGGAAAGAAAGAGTCCTACCAAATTCCTTTTATGACACAGTTATGGTACTGATAGCTAAACCAGATAGGGTGAAAATAGAGAAAGGAAATTATAGACCAATTTCTCTAATGAATATTGATGCAAAAATCTTAAATAAAATATTAGCAATAAGATTACAGAAAGTCATCCCCAGGATAATACACTATAACCAAGTAGGATTTATACCAAGAATGCAGGGCTGGTTCAATATTAGGAAAACTATTAACATAATCAACTATATCAATAACCAAACTAATAAAAATCATATGATTATCTCAATAAATGAAGAAAAAGCATTGATTCAATACCCATTCTTTTTAAAAACACTAGAGAGCATAGAGATAAATATAGAGACTTTTCCTTAAAATGATCTATTTTTAAAAAGCATCTATTTAAAGCCATCAGCAGGCATCATATGTAATGTGGATAAACTAGAATCATTCCTAGTAAGATCAGAAGTGAAACAAGGCTGCCCACTATCATCATTACTATTCAATATTGCATTATAAATGTTAGCTTTGGCAATGAGAAGAAAACGAGATTAAAGGAATTAGAATAGGTCATGAAGAAATCAAATTATCACTTCTTATAGATGATTTGATAGTATACTTAGAGAACCCTAGAGAATTAACTAAAAAACTGCTATAAACAATTCACAACTTTAGCAAAGTTGCAGGATACAAAATAAATCCACATAAATCATTAGCATTTTTATATATTACCCACAAAGTTCAGCAGCAAGAGATACAAAAAAGAAATTCCATTCAAAATAATTATCTATAGTATAAAATATTTGGGAATCTATCTGCCAAGAGAAAGTCAGGAACTATATAAACACAACTACAAAACACTTTCCACACAAATAAAGTCAGATCTAATCAGTTGGAAAAATATCAAGTGCTCATGGATAGGCCGAACAAATATAATAAAAATGATAATGCTATCTAAATTAATCTACTTATTTAGTGCCATACCAATCAAACTTCCAAGAAATTATTTTACAGATCTAGAAATATATAATAACAAAGTTCATCTGGAAGAACAAAAGGTCAAGAATTTCAAGGGAATTAATGAAAAAAAAAAATTGCCTATGAAATTGGCCTCGCTGTGCCAGACCTAAAACTATATAGAGCAGTCATCAAAACCATTTGGTACTGGCTGAGAAATAAAGTAGTCGATTAGTGGAATAGGTTAGGATCACAGGACAAAATAGATAATAATTAAATCAATCTAGTATTTGACAAATCCAAAGACCCCAGCTTTTGGAATAAGAACTCACTGTTTGACAAAAACTTCTGGGAAAATTGGAAACTAGTATGAAAGAAATTAGGGATTGATCCACATCTAACACTACATATCAAAATAAGATCTAAATGGGTTCATGATTTAGACATAAAGAGTGATATTATAAACAAATTAGAAGAACATAGGATAATTTACCTCTCAGATCTGAGGAGAAGGAAGGAATTTGTGTCCAAAGAAGAACTAGGACTCATAACTGAACACCAGATAGATAATTTTGATCATATTAAACTAAAAATATTTTGTACAAAATGAATGCAGGCAAGATCAGAAGGGAATAAACAAATTGGGAAACCATTTTTACATTTAAAGTTTCTGATAAAGGCCTCATTTCTAAAATATATAGAGAATTGACTCACATTTATAAGAATTCAAGCCATTCTCCAATTGATAACTGGTCAAAGGATATGAACAATTTTCAGATGAAGAAATTAAAACCATTTCTAATCATATGAGAAGGTGCTCTAAATCACTATTGATCAGAGAAAATACAAATTAAGACAACTCTGAGATATCACTACATATCTCTCAGATTGGCTAAGATGATGGGAAAAGATAAGGACAAATGTTGGAGGAGATGTAGGAAAACTGGGACACTGATACATTATTGGTGGAACTGTGAACAGATCCAGCCATTCTGGAGAACAATTTGGAAATATGTTCTAAAAGTTATCAAAATATACATACCGTTTGACTCAGCAGTATTTCTATTGGGCCTATATCTCAAAGCGATATTAAAGAAAGAAAAAGGACCCACATGTACAAAAATGTTTGTGGCAGCCCTTTTTGTAGTCACTAGAAACTGGAAAGTGAATAAATGCCCATCAATTGGAGAATGGCTGAATAAATTATGGTATATGAATGTTATGGAATATTATTGTTTAACATGTTTAACATATATTGGATTGCTTGTCATCGGAAGGGTTGGAGGGAAGGAGGACAAAATCTGAAACATTAGGTTATGCAAGGGTCAATGTTGTCAAATTATCTGTGCATATGGTTTGAAAATAAAAAACTTTAAAATTAAAAAAAAAGAATGAACTTCCTATGATGAACCAATTTCTCTCTTTTTTTTTTCTTCAGTTTTTTTTTTTTTTCTCATACCCAGCTTAAGGAAGCATGTGGCCAATTATTGGACATGATTATTTGTAAGACTTGAATCAAGGAGGAGGTTGATGACTCAGTGGATACAATGTAGGGACTGGAATCAGGAAGACTCATATTCCTAAAATTCAAATCTAGCCCCAGGTAGTTAGTAGTTTTGTGGCCCTGGGCAAGTCATGTAGCCCTGTGTGCCTCAGTTTTCTCATCTGTAAAATGAGCTGGAAAAGGAAATAGCAAATTAATTTAATTATTTTGCTATGAAAACCCCCAAATGGGGTCATAAAGAATCAGACATGACTAAAAAACGATTGTACAACATTAGGACTTAAATCAAGATATGAAATTGAGGTTGGACATCTTAGAGCTGGAAGAGCTCACAGAAGTCATCTGGGTGCAGAGTTTGGGAGCTCACTTGCTTTCTGATGAATATTACACTTTGCAAAGATCAAAATTGGGAGAGGACTTTTTTATACTGAGTTGAAATTTGTATTTCTGGGGCTCCTATCCATTGATTTTAGTTCTGCTTTCTGGAGCCAAGAAAAGCAAGCTTAATCCTTGCACTGAAGCAAATTATATTTAATTGTTTTATAATTGTTATTATTACTATCCTACATATTTCCCTCATCTAATAACGATGCAGAGACAAAAATGAAACAGCACCTTTCCTTAAAAATTGTTGTATTATTATCAAAGGGGAAAACACTAACATAAAAAGTACATATAAATTATATACAAAAATTTGGAAGGAGAAAGGCATTAGCAATTGATAGGATCAAGATGAGCCCCCTGTATAAACTTAACTGAACACTTAAACTGAAATTTGAAGAAGCTAAGGATCCTGCTTTGTGAAGGTAAGGAGGATACATATTCTGTGAATTAGGGATACCTATGCAAAAGTATAGATAGAAGAGTTAATAGGCATACTACTGAAATGAAATGCACAACAAATAAGTCTGAAAAGTAGACTGGGACCAGTTTGTTAAAGCTTTTGAATGCTAAACAATTTGTATTTTATCTTGGAGGCAATAGCTTTCCCTAGAATAACATAAAAAAATTTAAAACACATGAAAATATAAAAAATAAGCTTCCCTAGAAGCTTAAAATGTCTAAAAGAAGTGACCATGGTTATCTACTTTTTTCTTTTCTCCAGAATAAACTACTATTCAACAAAAGAAGCTGAGGAGGACCTGTGATAACCTATAAGTTTTGATATATTGTCTCATTGATAGTCAAGCTAGTAAGAGGAGAATCAAAGAAAAAGAATGGTCAGCTGTATCAAATGCTGCAGAAGCTAGGGGTGAAGACTGAAGAAAAACCAACAGACTTGTCAATGCCTATGACATCTTATTTTTGCATATAATGTATGTTATCAACAACTATTTATTAACATTTCTTGTTGTTTGCTTTTTGTTCTCTGCCGGGATCATGAAATCAGGGAGGTGATGCCATGACATGCAAATAATTTGGATTTAAGTAAAGGAGGGCTGGGCAAAGTTATCTCCTCACTTTTTCTTCCAGAGCCATCTGGGTGCAGTGGCCAGATATAGATAAGGATGATTGGAGATGGCTCTGGATGCATTGGGAAACCTTGGCTTTTTTCAGCTAAGTCTTCAACAGATCTGTTTGTTTGAAGCAAAACCTATTTGGTGATTAAGACTAGGTAAAAATAAGGCAGAGACTGGCTTCTTTTACTTAGCCAAAAAAAATCCAATATGGGAAACAATTCCTATTTATATTCACTCAATCGAGGGCTCAAACAATGACCAACTGGGGCTTGATCTGGGACCTATTATTAGCCAATCAATGAGAGCCAGAGTGATTTGGATTTAAGACTTGGTGTTTTGTTTTGTGTTTTTTTGTTATACATGCATTCATTTTGGGGGTGGGGTGGGGGCATATTTTCTTATGAATCTTGTTGGGAGCAAAAAATCAGAACAAAAGGATAAAACTATGAGAGAAAAAACACAGAAGAAAAAGAGAAAAGGGGGGGAACATAGCATATGTTGATTTATATTCACTCTCCATAATTTTCTCTCTGGGAGCCAATGTCATTTTCCATTCAAAGTTTATTGGGATTGCCTTGGTACTCTGAGTCACTAAAAAGAACCACATCTATCATAGTTGATCATCACACAGTCTCGCTGTTACTATGTACAATGTTTTCCTGGTTCTGCTTGCTTTGTTTAACATCAGTTCATGTACATCTTTCCAGGTTTTTCTGAAGTCAGCTTGTTCATCATTTTTGTAAAACAATAATATCCTATTACTTTCATATACTATAACTTATTCAACCATTTCTCAATTGATGGGGATTTGTTCATTTTCTAATTCCTTGACACCACAAAAAGAGCTGCTACAAATATGTTTGCACATGTGTGTCCTTTTTCCTCCTTTTCTGATTTCTTTGGGATGCAGACTCAGTATTGGTATTACTGGATCAAAAGGTATACACTGTTTGATAGAACCTTTGATCATAGTTCTAAATTGCTCTCCAGAAGGGTTGGGTCATTTCACAACTCTCTCAACAATGCTTTAGTGCTGTATGGACATATACACATATATTGTACTTAACTTATACTTTAACATATTTAACATGTATCGGTCAACCTGCCATCTGGGGGAAGACGTGGGGGAAGGAGGGAAAAAATTGGAACTAAAAGTTTTGCAATTGTCAATGCTGAAAAATTACCCATGCATATATCTTGTAAATAAAAAGCTATAATAAAAAAAATAATTCATTAGTGTCCTACATCCTTCCTTTCCTACATCCCCTCCAACATTTATCATTATCTTTGGCTGAATCCCATAAGTTTTCACAATTGGATGAAATTATTGATGGTTTCTATGGTTTGTTCTTTGATCTACTCATTTTTTAGAATTAGATTATTTAATTTCAATTGATTTTTAATCTATCTTTCCCTGGACCTTTATTGAATGTAATTTTTTATTGCCTTGTGATCTGAAAAGGAAACATTTACAATTTCTGTCTTTGTGCATCTGATTGTGAGGTTTTTATGTCCTAATACATGATCAGTTTTTGTGTAGTTGTCCTATACTGGTGAGAAAAAAGTATATTCCTTTCTATTCCTATTCATTTTTTTATCAGAGGTCTATCATATCTAAGTTTTCTAAGATGCTATTAACTTCCCTTGTTTCTTTTTTATTTTATGATTCAATTTATCTAATTCTAAAACAGGGATGCTGAGATTCCCTCATTAGTATAGATTTCCTGTATATTTCTTCCTATAACTACCTTAACTTCTCTAAGAATTTGAATGCTTTATCACTTGGCACATGTGCATTTAGTATCCATACCACTTCATTGTCTATGGTACCTTTTAACAAGATGCAGTTTTTTCCTTATCTCTTTTAGTTAGATCTACTTTTGCTTTTGCTTTATCTGAGTTCAGAATTGCTACCTGTACTTTTTTTTTTGTTTGTTTTGGCTAAAGTATAATAAATTCTGTTCCAGTCTTTTACCCTTACTCTGTATGTATCTCTCTGTTTTGTTGAATGTGTTTCTTATAAATAACATATTGTAGCATTCTGGTTTTTTTTTTTAAATCCACTCTGGTATTTGCTTCTGTTTTATGGGAGAGTCCATCCCATTCCCATTCACAGTTATGATTAGCAGCTGTGTACTTCCTTCCATCCTATTTTCACCCCTGTATATACTTTTGTTCCCTCTTTCCATCCTGTCCCTCCTTAGTAGTGTTTTGTTTCTGACCCACACTGCCCTTAACCTGCCCTCCCTTTTATCATCTTTCCTCTCTTTTCTGCCCTTTCTTTTATCCATTTTTCCATTTTCTTTCCCCTTTCTCCTCCTAATTCCTAATAGAGTGTGATAAATTTCTATGTCTAACTAAATGAATGTTATTCAGCCAAAACTGATGAAATTAAGCATCAGACAATATTCATCCTCTTCCCTTCTTTCCCTCTATTGTAATATGTCTTTTGTGCTTCTTCATGTGATCTAATTTATCCCATTTTAATCTTCCTTTTTTTCTTCTCCCAGTCCAATCCTTTTTCTACTCCTTAATGCTTTTTTTCTTCAATATCATCACATCAGCACCCTCTGTCTCTGTATTTCCCCTCTAACTGTCCTAATAAAAAATATGGTTCAAAAGAGGTACAAGTACCATTTTCTAAGGAATTCCATTCAGTTTAACCTTTAATAATATTTTTTCTTTTCCATTTATCTTTTTATATTTCTCTTGAATTCTGTGTTTGAACATCAAATTTTCTGTTCAGTTCTATTATTTTCAATGAGAATTATTGAAAGTAAGGTACTTTACTTCATAGGAGATCTATCTCCTCCCCTGAAAGATGATTATCAGTCTAGCTGGGTAATTAATTCTTGATTATAATCTCAGGCCTTTGTTATCCAATATATGGTATTCCCAGTCCTCTGATCCTTTATTCTTGAAGTTGTGAAATCCTGGGTAATTCTGACTGTGGCTCCTGGTTATTTGAATTTTTTTCTGGAAGCTTATAATATTTTTTTCTTGTTGTTATAGTTCTGAAGTTTCACAACATTCTTTAAGGTTTTCCTTGTGGGATCTCTTTCCAGAGTTTCTCAATGTATTATTTCAATGACTGTTTTGTCCTCTGATTTTAGTATCAGGGAGTTTTCTTTGATGATCTCTTGAAGAATGCTATTCAGGCTCTTTTTTGGTCATGGCCTTTAGATCAACCAATAATTTTAAAATAATCTATCCTGGATCTATTTTCCAGGTCTGCTGTTTTTCCAATGATGTATTTTACATTTTCTTCCACTTTTTCATTCTTTTTAGTTTGTTTGACTTATTCTTGATATCTCTTAGAGTCATTAGTTTTCATTTGCCTCAATTTAGTTTTTAATATATGATTTTCTTCAGTTAACTTTTGTATCTTTTTTTCCATTTGATTAATTTTAATTTTCAAGATATTATTTTATTCAGTGGATTTTTTTTTTTTGCATTTGGCCAATTGTATTTTTTAAAGAATTGTTTTCTTCAGTCAATTTTTGTCCTTTCTTTTCCAAGCTGTTGATTCTCTCTTGTATACCTCTCATTTATTTTCCCAGTTTTTCTTCTATTTCTCTTATTTGTCTTTTAAAATCCCTTATGAGTGCTTTCAAGAAGCCTCTTTGGCTTGAAACCAATTCATGTTACCCTTTGAAATTTCCCATGTGGGCTTTTTGTCCTAGTCTGAGTTGGTATTTTGGCCTCTCTCTTTGTAGCTTTCCATGGTTAAAATTCTCTTTTTTTGCTCATTTTCTTTCTTATTATCTATTTTGAGACTTTTATGGTCAAGCTTTGCTGTTAGGGGGTTGCTGTCCCAAGTTTTTTGTGCTGCTCTCAGTCTTGACCTTGAGCACAGAGGTCTCTCGTGTTTGGTGTCTTGTTCACAGTAGGGGGTAGCCTTACTTGGTGTCTCCAGGCAAGTCTGGTTTCTTGAGCTGACAATTTGCCTTCTGTGCTGGGACTAGAGGGTGGTCCATGGATCTGTTCTACAATTAAACCAGAGATGAGGGTCTCAGTTGCTGATCTGCTATGATTAAGATCCTCTCAGGGACTTTTCTGGACACCATTTGAGCTGGCTGAATATTCCTTTCACCCCACTGAGACTGACCTTTCTTGAAATCCTCCTAATCTATGTTGAGTTGGAGAGTAGTTTCATTCTGTCAAACTCTGTTCAGAGGCTTGATTTCATGTGGTTTTCAAGGAAAAGTGAGAAAGCTTGAGCTGCTTCCTGTTTTTACTTCAACATCTTGGCTCCTCTCCTGAAACTCCCTAGCCTAACTTTTAAAGTTCAAATCAAATAAATAGCCACATTTTCTCTGATCCATCTTATTGGCACTAACCTTTCTCCTCACACTTCCTTTTTATTTTATTTATTTATGTAGTTATTAGGTATATATTTATTTTTAATCTATGCATTTAATTTATGCATTGCCATAACATAATACAATAAATAGATGATTGTAAATGAAATTGCAAATTGACTATGTACCATTTGTTACCTTATTTGGGAGTTCAATCCTTTTCTCTGTTTACATTTATCTTCCCTTTTCGTATCTGAATTTCCCACACTTATTACAGTTTCCTTTTCTTTTCAACTATGAATCTCCCACCCCTGATTACACTCTGGCATTTTTATTATTTTTATTTACTTGTTCTGCATCCCAGGGTCCTATCCTCCATTTTTTTTTTGTTTCATTTTATTTTTCTAATTTAAGTTTAATTTCTTTGTATTTATCTAATTCAGTTCTCATAACTCTGTGGAAACTAAACCTTCATCCAATTCTCACATCACCCACACAGAATTTCTAGGGGACCTAGAGCCATCTAGTTCAATGTGTATTTGAATAAGAATTGCATCTGTATAATACTCAAAAAATGATCATCCACACTTACTTGAAGATTTCCAGTAAACAAAAGCCCACTTATTCACACCTGAGAGGGCCTATTGCACTTCTGGATCATTTTTTTTTTCTTTTGCATTGGGTATAAAATGATCTTTTAATGGCTTTTGCCCATTTCTCCTCTTTCTACCTTAAGAGGTCAAGAAAAACCAGTTTAAATCTCCCTTGTACTTTCCAATTCTTGAAATATTTGTAAATAGTTATCCTACTTAACTCATCTCTTCTATAGCTAAACCTTCCTAAATCCTTCAACTGCTCTTTAAAAGAGATGATACAATGATCTTTTACCATTCTGATTACCCTATACATTTCTTGAAGAAGTAAAGTTAAAATTGCCAGAGGTGATTTTGATGATTTTTAGGGCATTCCAACTCTTAAAAAAATGAATATTTTTTTTTAGGTTTTAGAGTATTGAATCACAAATATTTTTAAGTATCTAATGAAAATGGTGCTATTATTTTAGGAAAAAGAACAACTTTAAATGCTTCCTGAAAGACTGGCTTTAAATAAGAGTATAAAGATGTGAAAATTTTCTTTGGGCTTTTCTCTAATAATGCCTTTTTAAAATTTTCTATCCTATGTTTTATTCCTGCAATCTACCGATGTTATAAAGTATATGCTACATTAATCCAGAGATAGCTAAATTTCTAAAATATATTTTGATTTTGATAAGGGGGGGTTCTTTTGAGGGAATACATTTCTAATGGTAGAACTGGATGGGGTTAAAGCTAGATGATTCAGATTGCTGGCCCTGGGGTTAGGAAGCACTGACTTCAAATATGGCCCCAAATACTTACTATGTGATCCTGAGAAAGTCATTCAATTTGCCAAGGAAATCCCATGGATGGTATGGTCCATGGTGTCTTGAAGAGTCATATATGATTGAATAACTGAATAATGACAAAGATATTTTATTTTGGAGATGAGGGATAGGTGTGGTAAGGAAGACATTCCTTGCCCCCTCAGACAACATCTTGTAGACCATTTTGTTTATTCTTCTCCTGGCTGGATATATAGACCAATTTCTCTATTTAAAAAAAAATGTGGGGATGAGCTAAAGTACTGAGCAATAATAATGGAAATGGCATCACAATTTACATTGTTCATTTAATATTTCCCATTCCATTGGATATAATTTGGAACTCTAATGTATGATGCAGATGCCTTTTAAATCCTAGAAATTAATTTTATGTTTAGCCATGGACGTTCCTTGTCTAGAGAATATCACAGTAGTTCCATTAGGAAAATATATGATAAGGGAAAACTGTAAATAGTAAAGTTGCTTAATGAAGAAATTATTTCTTTAGAACTGAAGATTTAAAGCTTTTCTGCCTGTCATGTATTTTCTTGTCAGTCTGGTAAGGTCTTTTCTCAGAATCACAATTTTAAATTATCTTTCCCCCTAAACCTTCCCCAACTTCTACCTTTTCCATTTATATAGAGCACAAAATTAACTTTTCAGATGCTAAGGCTCTCAATTTAGGAGCCATTCTAGATTCTTCACTATCTCTCACTCTGTGTATTTTAATTGTCAAAAATTGTCAATTTTACCTTGGCAATATCTCTAAAATATTCCTTTTCTAACACTGCTATCACCCTAAGAGTAGACCTTCAACACCTCACCCCTATATTATTGCAATAATTTGCTGGTGGTCTGCCTATCTCAAGTCTCTCTCCACTCCACTCCATTCATCTTTCATTCACTAAAGTGATTTTCTTAAAATGCAGGTCCAATTATGTCATATTTTCTCTATTCAATAAATTTGAGCATCTTCCTGTTGTCTCTATGAGCAAATACAAAATTTGGCCTTCAAACCTGCATAACCTAGCTCCTTGCTATTTTTGTAGTCATTATATATCTTACTCCACAATACGTACTGACCTCATGACTATTCCACAAACAAGAAATTCTTTCTTTTCCAGGATTTTTTTCCTGACTATCCCTCATGCTTGGAATGTTCTTCCTCTCCTACTCCAACCATTGATCAACTTGGCTTCTTTTAAGTCCCATTGTAAATCCCATCTTCTACAGAAGCTTTCCTTAACCTCTCTTAATTCTAGTACTTTTCCTCTTTTAATTACTTCCTATTTATCCAACATAGCTTGCTTTGTTTATATTTGTTTATATGTCTGTCCCCTCCACTAGAGTGTAAACTTCTTGAAGAAAGGGGCTGTCTATTGCCTCTTTTTGTATTTCCAGTGCTTAGCACACTGCCTGGTACATGGTAGACACTTAATAAATGTTTATTAAATGAATTAAAGTACCAAACAAAATACATAGGATTATAAAGAAAACAAATGACATTGAAATACAATGATCTAAATATTAAAAAACAAAATGCAACAAACAGAGATTCACAGATCATAGCTGGTAGAGAAAACATATGACAATGTAAAGTTTTTCAGTTAATCTTCAGAATTTAAAAAAAATGACTTATTTAATACTTATTAACAAGTCCAATTTGGGAGACATATTTTACAAATTCTTTTAACCTTGGGGAGAGGATAAATGATTAAATTAATTTGAAATTAAGTCCTCCAGGATGAGAGATTGCTGTTGTATTGTAACCTACAAATGCGTAGAGAGTAACTCTCATAGATGAAATTTGGGGTCGTATAAAGTTTCAAATAATTGGAGATGTGGTTGCCAAGATAGTATACAGTACATATCTTCCATATGATATTCCAACCTAACAACTCCAAAAAAAAAAATGTATCAAACCTGGATTATAAAGATCAATTCACAAGATAAGAAGGCAGAAACATAAGATAAAATGCCTCTTGAAATAATATTGACCAATTGACCAATTGTAGTACTTGGAGTTTTCCAACATTCACATGTGTACAGTCAGTACAAGCCACACAGATCTGTCCTGCATAATATAACTCAGTCCTCCCATAGCAGATTTATTTATTCTGAACTCTCTTTCTCATCCATTAAAGAAGATATGAATTCTGCCTAGCCAAGTGAAGGGAAAAAAAATTGGAGAAAGTAAGAAAAGAGGGGGTAAAATGGCAACATGCAGTTATCTATTGGGTTTCAATGGCCAATGGGAAGAGGACTAGGAATACAACTGGGAACAGATTCTCTCTTTGAAATTTATTTTGGCAAGGAACTAGCCAGGGTTCCATAATTCCTAATCAGGAGAATGAGTCTGTTCATGGGAGGAATCAAGAGTGAGGAGAGAAGTCAGAGATAAATTACTGGGAATATAAGTAATATAAAATAATATAATATAATATAATATAATATAATATAATATAATATAATATAATATAATATAATATAATATAATATAATATAATATAATATAATATAATATAATATAATATAATATAATATAATATAATATAATATAATATAATATAATATAATATAATATGATATGATATGATATGATATGATATGATATAATATAATATAATATAATATAATATAATATAATATAATATGATATAATATGATATAATATAATATAATATAATATAATATAATATAATATAATATAATATAATATAATATAATATAATATAATATAATATAATATAATATAATATAATATAATATAATATAATATAATATAATATAATATAATATAATATAATATAATATAATATAATATAATATAATATAATATAATATAATATAATATGATATAATATGATATAATATAATATACAATTGAAATAAGTAATATAATATAATATACAATTGAAAGACAAAAAGGCCAAAAAAGAAAGAAGGTGTATATCTTGCTTCCATGATATAAAGAAACAATGAGACTCATAAAGAGAAGAAAAAATAAAAACCCCAAGAAAAGCCATGACACATTGGACAAATAGTGTATTATGAAGGAAGTGAACCAAAAATTTCAAAGGAAAGACAAATCTTCAGATTTTCCAAAGAACTTAGAACAATAGCAAGAAATTTCAAAATGCTTTAGAAAGGAAATAATATTTTTAAGAGAAGACATCAGGATCAAAATTAGAACACAAATTAGATCTTTCCAATAATTGTTTACAAAACAAAAAAGCAGATAAAAAACAATTGATAGAGTTTTTCAAAACAAATAAAGCCTTTGAAAGAGGAAAAGAGGCTAGATATTCAAAATATAGATAAGAATGAAAATATAATAGAAGTAAAAGCTGATTTTGTAAGAAATAAGGAACCAAAAAAAGATTAAAAACCAGAGATTAAACAATCTAACCTTAAAAGAATGAGTTAAATGATAAATCATAAAAACAATTAATAATTTCATTAAAGGGAATAACAATGAAACAACACATCAAAACCTGTGGGATAGAGCAAAAGCATTAATTAGAAGACAATTTATATCTCTAAATGCTTAAATTAATAAGCTAGAGAAAGAGAGCAGACTAATGAATTGAGTATTCAATTTTAAAAACTAGAAAAAAAAAACAAATTAAAAATCCCCAATTAAATACTAAGTTGGGGTAATAGGGGATGTTGAGTAGGGATGGCAGTGATATGATCAGATGTGCATTTTAGGAAGATCAATTTGCTGAGTGGAGGAAGGACTGGGGAGGGACTTGAGTTAAGACCAGCCTGTACCAGGGTGATTACAATTTCAGAGAGGAGCATATATGAGGGCTGTTATGAAGGTTGAAATGACAGGACTTGGCTACAGATTGGACACAGCGAATGAGAAAGAGTGGAGAGTCTAAGATAATACTTAGATATGAGTCTAGGTGAATAGAAGGATGGTGGTGACCTCAACCACCAACCAATTGGGAAGGGAGAGGAAGGATAATTTTTGGACATATTAATTTAAGATGCCATTAGAAATCCAGTCTGACATGGCCAATAGGCAATTGGAAATATGACACTGGAGGTTGGGAGAAATATTAGGGATGAATAAATATCTAACTGTGTATACAGAAGATAATTGAATTCATGGGATCTGAGAAAATTACCAAGTAAAACAGTATAGTTATAGATATAAATAGATACAGACAGAGCCAAAGAGAAACAGGAGGGGGAAGAGAAGAGACAAGGGTCCAAGAAACAATCTTAGTGAATGTCCATGGCCTGATTACAAGATATTACCTGGATGAAGATCCAGCAAAGGAGCAGTTAAACATGTGGGAGAAGAATCAAGAGAAAGTAGTATCATGAAAACAGAAATGAGAATACAAAGAAGGCAATTATTTGTAATATCAAAGTTTGCAAAGTCAAGAAAGATAAGGACTGAAAAAGGGGATATTCAATTTGTCAGTTACAGAGAGCAATTTCAGTTAGACAGTGGCAACCAAAGCAGGATGAAAAGAGGTAAAAAGAAAATGAAAGGAAAGGAAGGAAAGGTATTAGATTTAGATAACCTTTTTGAGTTTAGCCATGAAGGCAGGAACAGGACGATAGCTAGTAGGGCTGGGATGGATCAAGAGAAGTTTTATGAGGATAGACATGTTTGCAGACAGTAGGTAAGTAGCCAATATATATAAAAAGTATGAAGATAAGTGTTTAGATGGGGATGAGAGAGAAGCTGGGAAGACGAAATGAAATGGGATAACTTGTGCTTTTAGGGAGCTCCTTGTCTTGGAAAGAAGGATCACCTCTTACAGGGATAATAGAGAAAATAGTAGAGGAAGGCATTTGAGCAAAGTGAGATAAGAAAAAGGAGAGAAGAGGGAATATTTGACAAATGACTTAATTTTTCCCCGGAGAAATATTAGACAAGATTCTTAACTGAGAGAATGAGGGGAAGAGGGAATCAGGGAAATTTGGGGAAGGGATGATAAAATTTGGAAAAGCTACTGTGATAAGTGAATGAATTGTAAAAGAATTGCCTTGCCAAAATTAGAACACAATTAATATTAATGTAACATAAATTTTTAGTGGACCCATCAATGTGGTTTTGAAATTTTTTTAGCTTCATTTAGCTGTATGAGTGGGAGCAAAAGCATAAGATAGTGGGAGTAATTCAAGATTGAGGTGTATTAAGGATCAAGGATCTGAGAGAAGAGGATAGTTTATAGTTGAACTGGTTTACTAAAAAGTAATAGTGGGGAAGGGAAAAGAGGGTAGCCAGTTTAGGAGGGATGATTTGGAAAAGAACTGAGGAGTAGATGAAGGAAAAATCAAGTAACTCAACAATTTATGTTATCAAGTTTATAAAGCAAGGTTGGTTAGGTAGCTGTTCATCAGGACACAAAACTTGGAAGGCATTGGACAATGATCTTGGCCTTAGATTGAATTAAAGGAAAAGAATGGCCTGGATTATATTTGGTAAATAGTACAGTGCCCTCAACAATCCAAAATTGTTCCCGGTTACTTTTAACCACCAACATTCTCCTGGTGATCCTATGTGGCTACAAAGCATGAAATAATACTATGACCTCAGAATAATTGAAATTGCTAATCACCCAAAGGTCAATGGAAAGACACATGGAGAAAGTAAGGAAGTCTGCATCACATTAGCAGTGATGACTTATGCATGAGTGGTGGAATAAAAAGCATCATTAAAAGCATGTATGACTAGAAAGGGAAATGGATTGGTTATGTAGCAAAAGTAAAGGATAACAAATGGATAATCAGACTTGCCCATATATATAAAATAGTAAATCACACACAGGAAGGAAGCTAGTGCATTAGGTTGTTCTTTTGTAAAGGATTTATGAAATAAGGATTATGGGATCATAATTCTAAGGTTGGAAAGAACCTTAAAAGTAATTTCTTCCAAGTTTCTCATTTTGCATAGTTAAGGAAATAGGAGTCCAGAAAGGTCATTATGTCATTTGCCTAAGTCTACATCAAGCATTGTACTGTTGAATATTTAATAATTGGATTTATGGGAGAAAATATATGCAGAACATACTTTTAAATTAATTGCATTATTTTTCAGTCATATCTGACTCTTTGTGACCCTATTTGGAGTTTTCTTGACAGAGACACTAGAATGGTTTGCCATTTCCTTCTCTAGTTCATTTTACAAATGAGGAAACTGAGGCAAATAGGGTTAAGTAACTCTCCCAGGATCAAACAGGTAGTAAATATCTGAAGCTAGATTTGAATTCAGGCTTTTGAGACTCCAGGCATTGAACTGCCCTTTTTGGGTTTAGGCAACAATAAAATAGTAAATCAAACCTAAAAAATCAAGCCCTGGTGTGCAGCACTGGTTGATCTCTGAAGTATAAATATTCATACTGAAAATTTAACAACTGGCTCTTACTGGTTCAAAGTGAACCAGCACATACCTGATTATTTTCACATTAATATACAGGCTATATAGATAGTTTATAACAGAATGAAGATTTGCACTCAGATTCCAAATCTCTAAGTTCAGTATTCTTTCTATTGTACCTCACACATGAGAATTGCAGAGAATAAGAAAATGTGAATAAACTAGAATTTGGGGGCAAGTTTATCAAACATACAACATGTTCCAAAAGTCTTAGTCCAATTTTACACTTTTATACCTTGGTCCACCCAAAATCTTTTGGGATGTCCTGCATTCCCTAAAATAAATGAGTCAAATTATTTTAGTTCTACAGCATATTTTTTCATTATAATGGTATTTATTAAAATTGAACTGGAATTACTGTGAATATATTGAGTGAAATCTCAAGAGAGTGTCAAAGCAAATTTAAGGAATCATTTCATATACTGTGCTCTGAAAAAAGAAATTTGATAAATAATACATTTCCTATACTAAGTCTGATCTCTAAAAATATCCACATGTTCTGAAAATGCCCTTATATACAGATTATAAATTGCAGTCATATTTTCACATATGTGGTTTGGATTTTGGGGGGGTCTTGTTTTGTACCTTTGACATTTCAATTTAATGCACATGATAGAGTTGTTTCTCAACTGTGTGTATGGAACATGTGTAAATTTGTTTATCCTTTTAAAAATAAACAAACTCTGCCTTAAGCAATTTCACTTTGAGAAATCATAAACATGAAAATTTCGTATTTGTTTTCCTTGGGAGAATATAAGGGAAGTTTGCATTTCATTCCATTCCATTTCAAACTCCTCCTTGACCTGGTCTCCAATACATACACACACACACACACACACACACACACACACACACACACACACACACAGAGGTATGGGCCCTGGAGTCAGGAAGACCTGAGTTCAAATCTAGCTTTAGACACTTGATCCTAACTAGCTGTGTAACCCCAGTCAAATCATTTAACACAAATTGCTTTGCAAAAGAAGAAAAAGAATAAGACTATACCCTGCAAACCCATGTCAACTAAGAGGAAGGTCCCCGGGATATTATATACCAGAACCTATGAACACCTGTCATGCTACAGAAATGGATGTTTGTCAGTGACACTAAGTTGGACGGTGAAACTGTCCCCCAGAGGACAGTGAAAATCCCCTCCCCTTTTATCAATTCCTCACTTTCTAACACTACTTTGATTTTATCTTTTATTTCTGTTCTTCCAAGCTTCTCCTTGCTTCCAAGCTCCTGCTAATACCTACATTAGGCCATTCCATCTCTATGTTAATTTGCTTTTATTCTCCATGGACTGGTGCATTCCGTGACTTGAAGCCATATAGCAACTGGTAGAATATTCATGTGTGTATATATATATACGTATATATATATATATATATATATATATATATATATATATATATATATATATATATACACACACATATATGCATATATATGATTTGTCTTTGTTTTTGGGTTTTTTTTCCCCCCTGAGGCTGGGGTTAAGTGACTTGCCCAGGGTCACACAGATAGGAAGTGTTAAGTGTCTGAGACCACATTTGAACTCAGGTCCTCCTGAATTCAGGGCTATCCACTGTGCTACCTAGCTGCCCCTGTCTTTGTTATATATGTATATAAACTAATCTTTATATAAGTGCTTATTATATATATATATATATATATATATATATATACATATATATATATAATTAGTCATATATATATGCTTATCTTTATATAGATGTACATTGTATATGTGATCAGTCTTTGTTTTATATATATATATATATATATATGTATGTATACTCATCTTTATGTCTGTATACATATATATATAATTAATCTTTGTTAAATATGTATATATATATATTAATCCTTATATATATATATATACATATATATATATATGTTATGTGTGCGTGCATAGATATATGATTAGTTTTTGTTTCTGAGAGAAGACTGGGATCTCTGAGAAGCTTGCAATTTCCTGAAGGAATTCAGCCTGTTCTCTTTCCATATAATTCTGGACCAATTTTCCTCCTCCCCCTCCCTCTCTTCCTTCCTTCTTCCCTCCCTCTTACTTTCCTTCCCTTCCTTCTCCCTCTTTCCCTCTCCTTCCTTCCTTCCCTTCCTTCTCCCTCTTTCCCTCTCCTTCCTTCCTTCTCCCTCTTTCCCTCTCCTTCCTTCCTTCCTTCCTTCCTTCCTTCCTTCCTTCCTTCCTTCCTTCCTTCCTTCCTTCCTTCCTTCCTTCCTTCCTTCCTTCCTTCCTTCCTTCCTTCCTTCCTTCCTTCCTTCCTTCCTTCCTTCCTTCCTTCCTCTCTTTCTTTCTCTCTCTTTCTCTCTGTCTCTCTCTCTCTTTCTCTCTCTCTTTCTTCCTTTCTTTTCTTCCCAAATAGCCATTGGACATAATAATAAATACAATCTTTAAAAAATCAGAGAATAGATTTAAGTAGAGTTAGAAGTTGTTTTAAAGGCAATCTAGTCCAGTGTTCTCATTTTAACTTTGAGAAACAAACCCAAAGAGATTAAGTGATTTTCCTATGATTGAAAAAGTAATAAGTGGCAGAACCAGGATTTAAATCCAAGTTCTATGCTTCCAAATCCAGTGTTCTCTCTGCTATAACAACATGGCAGTCAAATGGGTTGCTGGCATCATGGAGACAAAGCAACTTGTTTGATGCCTGAGTTTTTCTTTTTTTTTTTTCATCTTTTTAAATTGTTTTTAATTCACATTCACTCACAGTTGAATGTGAAATAAGGTGAAACATAAGCCTTTTTATCATGTGCATCATTATAGGGTACTATATTAAACTTTTGATCTATCTCTAAAGAATAACTTCTTTTTCTGAATGAACCCTATATAATTGCTTTATAAGTTCATGACATCCTTCCATGTGTGTACAGGGAATGGAAAAAGGAAATAGGGACTAGAGTTCAGTTTCTTCCTGCCGTCCGGTTTGAAAGCTGACTGAAGGATGCCAAGTGCAGGGTTGAAAACTAGAAAAATGCAGCCAATTATAGGGACACTTTACCCACATTTCAGAGGGGTGTAGATAAAAGATCATATGTCCTCCATCTGAATTCAAAGGCTCAGCATTGCACATTATTTACAATGTGGTGAGTGGCAAATTTGATCTGCTTACATTCTTATTTGGCCTAACAATATTAAAACAGGATGACTAGTTCCTCTTGCCAAGGGGCACATTACTATGCTTGTGAGGATAATTGTAATGACTGACAGATGTCATTGAAATGACTTTTGACCCTTCCACCTTTGGGACTAGATTTCATAAGACAGACTTATTTAGCTGTACATGTCTGTTAAATGCCAACAAACATGGCACTATTTTAGATGATTTACCCGGACAAATGAACGGGCAAAATGGCAGTATAGAGAGAGAGCAGGGTTTGGAAACAAGAATACTTGGGTTCAGATCTCCCCTCAGGTTGTTAGCTGTGTGACCTCAGGCAAGTCACTTAATCTCTTGCTGTCCCAGGTATTTCTCTAAGACTTGAAGTTATTTACATCAGGGCAGATAGTTTCCACACCAAGAATTTGGTCTGCTTATGAAATCACAAATATAATTTAGATACCCCAAATATAATTATCATAACAGTCTATAACCTCTGCCATTTTAAAGACTATCAGTATAGTTGGATAGACCTAACTAAAATAGAAAAGGGGAAAAGCAAATACATTGTTTTACATTTTTAATTAGGAGTCAGAATAGGAAAGTTTTTGGCCTTTATTGCGCTACTATTAAATTCTCATAGATTTTTTTTTTTTAGTTAGCCTAAGATATATAGCATTTCAGAAATGCTATATATTAGATATCATTAGATAAATTAGATGTCATTTAATTCAATGTCATTTTTTTCAAATGAGAAAACTGAAGTTCAGACAGGTGAGATGACTTGTTTAAGGTCACATGGCTAGTGGGTTTCAGAGCAGCCCCTGTCCCATTTGTCTGCCCTTCTCCTTGGGAGGTATGGACATAACTATCTGCACATGGCTTCCCCATTCTCTGCTAAATACTTTAAGGCTGGTTGTGGTTGCCAGATGTGTGACCTTTACAGTACAGCTTTCTGGATCACCTCTTCTGCCTGAAGGCTCTTAGCTCTTGATGTCATTCCCTAAGCTTGCTGTAGGGTTCCAGCTGCCAAGAGGCAGCCAGCATCAATAATCTTAGTCTTGGGGTACATCACAGAGGTGGCCACTACATAGTATGTGTGTTGGAGGAATTTCAGAGGCTGGAATTTTATTCCTTTCTAAGAAGGTTCCAAAGAAAATCCCATATTTTGCCCAATTTTAAAAAATTCAGTGACCTGGATTTTTTCAGTCTTGGATGCTCTACTTTCATCTTTTCTCCGTCCCTGTCTTATTTTTCCTAAAGTGATTTTGATGATCATTATACCCTATCATTGTTTTAGATAATGAACAATGTCTTCATCTTCCTCACTTCCATAATCCCTTGCTTCAAACAACTCCCAGATTCTCTTATAATAATAGCTGAGTTTGCATTGTGCTTTAAGATTTGCAAAATATATTTACATATATTATCTCATTCAATCATATCTGAGGAAGTACTCTGGCCTTTCATGTTCACTCCACCTCTTTCCTTCCTCCTCTCCTTAATCTCTGGACTTTTCTACCTTGCCTCTACATGGATGCTTTTTCCTTCACCCCTTTTTTTGGCTTCCATTTGTGTATGTCTTACTTTCTATATTAAAATGTAAATTCCCTGAAGGCAGAGATTATATATCAGATTTTCTTGCATTTTTATTTTATTTATATTATACTTATTTATTATATTTATTATTTCAGTGCCTGATATTTAATAAATACTTATTGATTTGACTTGATGCTCACAACAGCTTTGTGAGGTAGGTGCTGTTATTATTTCCATTTTACATGTAAGAAACTGAGACTGAGAGAGATAGTCAGGAAAGTACATGAGACAGAATAAAAATTCAGCTATAACTTCAAGACCATAATTCTTTTTATTATTATTATTATGTCACCTTTTGAGTTTTGCCTTAGTCTAAACTCACTATAGCTGTCTTAGTCAGATTGATCTCAGAATGAGTTCTAGGAATCATCAATTGTTTTCTTATCTTAAATAGATTCTCAAGGTTACCTAAGGCTACTTCCTGTGTCTGATCACTTTAGATTAGAGAGCCCAGACAGCTGGGAAAGTCGTATATCTAGTTTCTATATGGATTTGATGTCTGATTGATCTGAAACATACATGATGAGTCAGTTACATTTAACAATGTTGGAGGATGTTCATCATAATCTCCATCAAAAATTTACTGAGTACATCATGTGGTATGTGGCAATGTATTAGTATCATTGTTGTGATCTTCCAATATTATCTTAATATATCTAGACAAGCATGAAGAATACAAAGTCCAGAAAGCACATTTTGTCTTTATAAATCTACTTTATTTATAAGTTTGTTTGAAAATATACTACTCATTACTTATGCCATAATTTTTCTGAGGCTGGGTGCAGAAATTTGAGAAAATGCCAAACCCAATTTATGAACCACTTCTAACTTTTAAAAACATTTGGTTAAATTCTGAGCATTGGTTCAATGTTATCATTTCTTTCTTTTGGTCAGAGATACTGACTTTCTTTTCTTCCCTTACTTAGTCTTCCCTCATATTATTGTGTCATAAATAATAATGACTCCAATGAATACAGAGAAGCATAGGAAGGTGTACATGAATTGATGCTCAGAGCCCAAGAAACAATATATGACTATAACAATATATGGAAGGAACAGCCATTTAAATAAATCAATCAATATTTCAAAGTCACAAAGAACAAGCACTGCTCATAAGAAGAGATAAGAGAAGACACCTTTAATCAATTTCTTACAGAAGTGGGAGGTCTGCAAGTATAGCACAGTATAATTGTTTTTAGACTTTTGTTTGTATTGACCAATTATACTGATTTTTTTAAACTTTTACTTTTTTTTTGGTCTTAAAAAGTTCTGCTTTATTTGGGATGACTTTCTGGGGAAAATAAGAGGAACAGACCTTGATATAAATAATAGTGATAGAAATCCTCTCAAAACAAATCAATTAAAACTTATAAAATTTAAAAATTTATACATGTTACACACATAAATATATATCATGAATGCACATACTATAATAGATATGCATGCATGTATGCATAAACACATATACACTTGCATACAGATACAGATGCACACAGTACAATACAAATACTATACACAGACAGGCATAATAAATAAAGCATGTGCAATATGCATGAAAATTGCATGTGCAGTGCATGGACACAATGCATGCAACAATACACAAGTGTTGCACACAACATATACATAGGCACTTAATGTACAAGTACAATGTGTACAGTGCACAATACACATAGACAATGCATGTATGCAATGTAACGTACCTGTGTATATGTATGTGCACATATACACATACATCTATGCATTTATATAATGCATAGTGAGTCATTTAGCTTCAGTTAGAAGATTTTCAATAAAGAATCTTTCTCACAATATCTTTACCAAGTAGTCCATTCCATTTCAGGGGAGATCTAATCAGAAATTTATCAATTTTTATATCAACTTGATATTAAAACTGAGAATGGAAACATGATGGAGATTTCCTGCTTCCCAGTCTTTTCCTTAAGCAATCTGAAATCGAATTATCTCTCAAAGTTGGAAGCAAGAAGTACCTAATGATAAGTCCCCAAAGAGGGACTGACTGAGAACTGAAACACTCATATCTCACCAACTTCACCTCACCCCTCACATGGGTAACATTATTCATTTCCACTGATAAGATAAATGGCCTATACTAATGAGTCTTGGGACAAGGGTTATGTATAATTTTTGCTTATCTTGATTTGTGTGGCAGTAAACCTCAAAATTGTTTTAATTTGCTATTTGTAGTTTGAAACTTTATATTTTTTGGCCACTTATCTATTGTAGAATGAACCTCATTTCTATATATTTATGTCAAATCCCTATATGACTTAAAAATCAAATATGTATCAGGCATATTCGTAGCAAAGACTTTTCCCAATTATTTGCTTCTATTTTAGCTGCACTGGTTTGTTCATGCAAAAACTTTTCAATTTTTTGTAATTGAAATAGTCTATTTTATTTTTAAGATCTTCTCTATTAATGTTTTTATGAAAAATCCTATTATCTTTCTCTTTTTGATCTTTTTCTTATTGAGCTTATTGTGGCAAATAGTACAAGATGTTCATTTAAACCCAATTTAGATGGGTTGCTTTCTAGTCATTCCAACAGTTTTTGTTGAATTGGGAATTCTTATGTTAGTAGGTATTCCTGGATTTATCAAACAATAAAACTTTTTTGGGGGGGTTTCTTAATCTGTTTAAAAATTTTTTTAACATTAGCAAAGACTTTTGATGATTATTGCTTTACATTCTAATTTAAGATCTGTTAATGATAGGTCCCCTTAATTTCTACAAATTTTTAGTATTCCCTTAAGATTTTTGTATTTTCCTCTTTTAGATAATTTTTGTAATCATTTTGTCTTTCTTTTGGTCACTTCTGATTCAAAAGTCCTCAGTCCTCAGTTGATTGATATACACTAAATGTGTAAATTACTTTAGGTAGTATCATAATTTTAATTATTTTGACTTGGCTCGATGAAGAATTAATTTCTCCTCTATTATTTGTCTTCTTTTATTTCTGTAAAAAGAAAAGTATGTTTTAGAAGGTTAACTTCTAGATATTTTGTGTATTTTGTAGTTACTTTGGAATTTTGCTACTTTTTTCCTCCTGAAATGCATTAGTAATATGCAGAAAAGCAGAGTTTGTGGGTTTTATTTTATACCCTGCTACTTTACTTGCTATCAATTATTTAGCTTAATTTTTTACTATCTCTCTGATTTTTCACATTACCTTAAAAAAGAGATTTTTTTCCTTTTTCTTTTTAGAGGCTCATTCTATCACTATTTTCTTTATTATTTTCTTCCTTCCTCCTTCCCTTTCTCTTTCTTCCTTCCTTCCTTCCTTTCTTTCTTCCTTCCTTCCTTCCTTTCTTTCTTTCTTTCTTTCTTTCTTTCTTTCTTTCTTTCTTTCTTTCTTTCTTTCTTTCTTTCTTTCTTTCTTTCTTTCTTTCTTTCTTTCTTTCTTTCTTTCTTTCTTTCTTTCTTTCTTTCTTTCTTTCTTTCTTTCTTTCTTTCTTTCTTTCTTTCTTTCTTTCTTTCTTTCTTTCTTTCTTTCTTTCTTTCTTTCTTTCTTTCTTTTTATATCTAGTATTTCTAGAACCATAGTAAATAATAATTACAGTAATGGGAATGCTTTATTTATCCCTTATTAGAAATTTTCTAGTGTTTCTCCATTACAAATAATGCTAGCTCTTGGTTTTTAGATATTTATCATATTAAAAAATTTTAATGTTTCTTTGAAGCTGTTGTATTTGTTAAAGTTTTTCTGCATCTATTAGTATTTTTTTATTGTCATAAATATATTTATTATAGTTTTAAAAAGTGATTTGGAAATCTGGACAATATGTGTTTTTAATTATTTCAATTTAATACTTGCCTAAAGCCAATTTTATTTAATTTTTCCAAAATTCTTTCAAAGTTTTAAACTTTTTGGTTATATATTTTTTTTGCCTTTTTGGCAATTTATATGACCTTTTTTTGTTGTTAAACAGGATGGTATTTCCTCAGTCTTTCAACCGATCTACCGCTTTTCACACTCTTGACCACCCTCTTATTCTGGATGCCATCTCCTTTCAAAATTACCTTTAGCCATCTCTCTTCATTCTCTATCTTTTTGTTGAATACAGACCTATATCTATAGTTGGGGGGGTTTCTTAATCTGTTTAAAAATTTTTTTAACATTAGCAAAGACTTTTGATGATTATTGCTTTACATTCTAATTTAAGATCTGTTAATGATAGGTCCCCTTAATTTCTACAATTTTTTAGTATTCCCTTAAGATTTTTGTATTTTCCTCTTTTAGATAATTTTTGTAATCATTTTGTCTTTCTTTTGGTCACTTCTGATTCAAAAGTCCTCAGTCCTCAGTTGATTGATATACACTAAATGTGTAAATTACTTTAGGTAGTATCATAATTTTAATTATTTTGACTTGGCTCGATGAAGAATTAATTTCTCCTCTATTATTTGTCTTCTTTTATTTCTGTAAAAAGAAAAGTATGTTTTAGAAGGTTAACTTTTTTGTTTCACTTTTAAGTCCCTTCATAACTTGACCCTCACTTAATTTTCCAACGTCATTGAATATTACATTCTCTCCCACACTCTACAATCCAACCTGACTTTCTGTTTCTCATATTTAACACTCTTTCTCCAGTTTTAGTGCCTTGTACTGGACATCTCATATGCCTGGAATTGACTTACCTACTCACCTCCACATCATAGATTCTCTTTCTTCTATTAAGATTCAGCTTAAGTACTGTCTTCAGCAGGAGCCTTTCCTCTAAGTTCCATTCCCTCTCCTTCCCCATAATGGATGCCTTAACTTTCAAATTACTTTGGATTTAGTTGCTGTTTTTTAACTTTATATATATATATATATATATATATATATATATATATATATATATATATATATATATATATATATATATACACATACACCTACATACATATATGCTTATATTCTAAAGTACAGGGTACATATTAGGTTATGATTTATATATAGGATATATACATATATACACACACATATATATATATACACAATTGTCTCCCCTTTTTAGAATGTGAGCTTCATTCTGAAACTTGACATGTGAACTGGATTTTGAAAAGTCTGGATAAGAGTTCTAGAGCTCACAAGAATTCGTAGAGATCATTTGGTCTAATTTCATTTTGCTAGTGAAAAAAAAAATTCAGAAGTATGACCCAAAGCATATAAAGACATATAGCCTTAGGGCTATAACCCTGTGTATATCCTTTGTCCAGCACTGCTACTACTGGTATCTCAAAGGGGAAAAGACTCACAGGCACAAAAATGTTAATAGTAGCTCTATTTATGGTGGCAAAGAAATAGAAAATAAGTGAATACCCATCCATTGAGGAATGGCTGAATAAATTAAGTTACATGAAAATAATGGGATATTATTGTTTTATAAAAAATGATGAACAGGCTGATTTCAGAAAAGCCTGGAAAGACTTAGAAAAAGTGATGCTGAGTGAAGTGATTTGAACCAGGAAAACATTGTACACAATCACAAAAAAAATTGTGTGATGATCAACTATGGTAAAGTTATCCCTTTTTAGCATTTCAGTGATCCAAGGCAATTCCCATAAACTTTGAATAGAAAATGTCATCTATATTCAGAGAAAAGGAATAGAACTATGAAGACAGTGTGGATTGAAGTAAGCTGTTTTCATCTATTTTTCTTTTGTTTGTGTGTGTGTGTGTGTGTGTGTGTGTGTGTGTTCACTATTATTCTGATTTTTTTTCTCCCAATATGACTCATATGGAAATATGTTTTAAAAAAAGGAATGTACATGTGTAACCTAAAAAAATCATATTTTTTTAAAAAGAAAAGAAAAAAAAGATTCAGACCCATTTGTTCAGGCTCATACTAATAATTAGTAATAGAAATAGAACTAGACCAGAACTTTCTCAACTACTAGTATAGAAAGCTTCATGCTAAGCTATGCTGTCTCTACCTAAAAACCGGTGTACTGTCTAAGTATTCAAAAATAAACCAGACCCCCAGTTTGATTGAAGAGATTCCTGAGGTCTTAAAAATACCTTGTAATTCACCAGGTCTCTTTTGGGCTCTTTTGGACTGGTGGTAGTTTGGAAATAGTCTACTCTTAAAATGATGCTCTAAGCCCACCCCAGACTAGATGGATCCTCTAGTTTAAAATCTATGGTGCTTGGCTGGATCAGGGCCAACCCTAAGCATACAGCAATTGAATGCTTATTACACTCATTCTATTCATTTCCATTCTAGTTGACATCTGAATCTCTTTCTTTGTGCTACTGTTGATTTTGTTTAGGGCTTTGCAAAGATATTTTGCACCATATTTGCGTGAGTTTGTGTATGTTGTTGTGAGGAAATTCTTGTAAAAAATGAATCAAGATCAGAGACTGAATTATAATTAATCATTTAGCTTCAGGGGGGAGATTTCATGTCCCACAACTAGCTTTGTTGTTTTCCTTGCAGCAAAGAACTGAACCTTATTATGGTGACATAGGGCCTCATCTGAATGGAATTCTATTAAAACTCAAAGTCTGGAAGAAAAATATCTTTCTTTAGTAAAGACAAGAATATAATTCATATCTATTAAATCTTACAGTGAGCCAATTAACAAATGGGAATAATTAAGACAGAAATGACTTGGTTTCTTAACTGAAAAAAAGATAATGACATAATGACACTCTCTGTTATTTAATTAATCTCATAGCAATTCTTAGAGTGTTGCTTTATTTTATAATATTTGTCTCAAAATTAAAATGAAACTTACCCCTTGAAGCCTGGGTCTAATGATTTAAGTACATTTTAATAAAATTAACTAAATAAAAAAATACCAGACACTTTTTTAAGAAAAAAATTTAAACCTATCCATTTCTAGTAGGACACACTTTTTATATAGTCCATTTTCCAAAGTAAGAATATTTGAATTATATATTGGATGGTTAACCCTGTCCTCTTAAATTATGGTTTAATCAACCAAACATATGGAGATAGGGCAAAAACACGAAGGATCCATTATCATGATGCTTATTATGACTATAATTCAATAATGGTTTTGGTGTTTTATCAAGACCTCTTTCATGGACATATATTGCTTTTATATGGAATCCACATTCCATGAGCCTTGTAAATTTGAAATCTTTTATCTTTGCCAATAGTCTATCTTGGCAAATTGGTTCAAACAATTCATCCTTTTATAGGACTTTCTTTGAAAAAAAATTAAAAATGGAACATTACATTTATTAAGTTTGCTCAAATACTTATATGCTATTCCATCAAATCTTTAATTTTACTGACATGCATATTCCTTCCAATGATGCAGATTCAAAATCCATCTACGCCTAATTATTCTATGCAACAATGATGCCTACAAAGTTCTAACCAATGTGCTGAAGTTTCCTACTTTTTCTTGGCATCATGAGGATGTTAGTGGAACACATGAGCTGTCCGATAGTTATCTCATGTTCTTGCCAATGAACAACTCTTCTTTTTTACTCATACCTTTTATTGATGACATCACTTACATTGTTTCTTCATAATGAATGAATCAATTAGAATCTTTTAAGTAGGGGTCTCACTGTTCACAGTAATTGGGACATCGTTGTCGTCATTGTTGTAATAGCAGTAATAATAATAGTGGTGGTGCTGGTGGTGGTGATGATTGTAGTGATGATGTTAGTTTGGAGGGGATAATGTTTCAGTTGATTGGGTTTTAGCTGATTGTATATCAGCATTTTAAGGATAATAAAGATATCCAAAGGAAAATAGTCAAGATGAAATGAATCTTGATGTTATACAATATTAACAGAGGTTCAAGGACCTAGAACTTGGAACTTAGCTTGGAACAGAGAAGACATAAGGTAGATGTCTATGGGTATGTGAAATATTGTCATGGAGAAGAATTGGACATTCTATGTAGTTACAAAAGGAAAAGTAATGAGTAATAGGTGAAAGATGCACAGAAGCAAATTTTACTCATAAGGAAGAACTTCCTAATATTTAAAGTGTCTAGAACTTGAGGAAATTGTTTTATAAAACAGTGAATTCCCATCATTGAAAATGTATAATCAGAACTTTTCAATGGTGTTTTAAAAATGGTTCATGCTTCAGGACAGGAGAAAAGAAGTTGGACTAAAGAATCTCTAAGTTCTTCTACAGCTCTAAGATTTTTCTGATTCCAGGTGTCAAGTCTTTGTAAAATCTCAAAAATAGCGACTAGGTAAGTTCCTTCTCTTATATCTCTTATAAAATTAGATTGATAATTGTGTATATTTTAAGTTCTTATAAATGCTTGTTGATTAAAAATTGAGTGGCTTAATTTAATACATATTTTATATTCCCCATTTTGTTGGGGCAAAGGACCAAAATGAACCTCTCCCTTCTAGTCAAGCTTCATTTACAGGAAAATTACTAAATCCCATTCAATGGGATACTTTCCTCTAAAACTCATTTACCCAACACGTAATATTCATGAGTAGCAAAGTCTTTTTGGATGCACCTCTCTTGTCTTGTCTCTGGAAGAAGAGTTCAATAAACCCTACTGTGTTTACTTTCTTGACTTATCCCCTAATGTCCCCCTACACCCATCTACTTTACCTTTGTTTTTATTATAGAGGGCAAAGCCATCCTCCCAGTTTTTTAGGCTTAAAATCTAGAAGTCATTTTTAGATTCCTCACTGCTACCATTCTAGTGCAAGCTTTCATCACCTCATACCTGTATTATTGTATTATCCTGCTGGTAGTTCTGTATGTCTCAAATCTCTCCTCACTATGATTTATCCTCCATTCTAAATTGATTTTCCAAAAACACAGGTCTGATCATGTCACTTCTTATGCAATAAATGCCAGCAGTTTCCTATTGCTTCTTGGAGCAAATACAAAATGCTTGGTTTGACATTCAAATTCCTTCATAATTTAGCCCCCTTCTATCTTTTTAATCTTCTTATACTTTACTTTCCTTACTTTTTAGTTCAGTGACACTGGATTCCTGGTTGTTCCATGAACAAGATGCACCATTTCTTAGCGTCAGGCATTTTCTCTGGCTATCCCCCCATGCCTGAAATTTCCTCCTCTTCTATTTCAACTAGCTTTCTTTAAGTCTCAAGTAAACTGTCAGCCTCAATAGGAAATCTTTCCCAATCCCTCTTGATTTTTATGCCTTCCCTCTGCTAATTATTTTCTATTTTATTATGTATGTAACTTGCTTCACATTTATTTGTTTTCATATTAGTTCTCCCAATCGATTTTAAGCTCCTTCAAATCAGGATCTTTTTTTTTTTTTTTTTTTTTGCCTCTTTTGTATCACCACTATAAGCACAGTGCTGGGTATATATTAGACATTTAATAAATGTCACTTTTATTCATAGATAATTCTGAACTTAGCACAGAAATCATCTCATAATTTCAAAGTAAATTAGAGAAAATGTTGCTTGCATTTTTCCTTTATGTGGACATCAAGAGAAGCCATCATTATATGTCCATTATAAGGATTCTAGTCCATTGAAATTATTTTGGATCCTGACTTGTTTGGAGATGACTAAAGTTTTTCCAGTTTTAAGTTGTGATTCTATGAATAGCTTTGGTATGCCTTTGTGTCATCTGCAGATTTGATGAATATGTTATCTATACCTTTATTCAAGGCATTGATAAGAATATTAAATGACACAGTTTCAAACTCCTAACAAAATCCACAATATACCCCTTATAACCAAATAAAACACAACGAAGTTTACTAGAGATATCTTTTATGATATGAATCATTGGTTTTGTGCTATCTGTTGCTGCCTGCATAAACAGAGTCAAGATTATATCATGATACATTCAAATAAATTGCCTGATGATTAAATAGGGATAGGGTTTTTCTATGGACTATGTCATACTGAGAAATCTACCTAAAGAAAGAATCAAGGACAGTGGAAGTGGGCAATGTGAAAGAAAGGAAGAACATAAATAAGAGAATAAAAAGGATGAATGGGAAATGGAATAAAGGATTCAAATACAGAATAGTTTATCACAGTTGAAATCAAGGATACCTAAGCAAAATATCCATTAAGTGGCTAAAGTGGAAAAGAGAAGTTTAAAACTCTAAACAGGTGAGTCACTCACAATAGAGTTCAAAATATGGTTTTTCCTCATGTTGGTGGCCCAATTTAAATATCCAATAGTTTTGTCATCTGCTATCTTTTATGACTAAGTACTACCGTCCCTCCATAATCTTTTGCACCTGCTAATAGTAGGGCCAAGACAGATGGTAATTAGACATAAATGGTTAACAGTTTATATAAATAACTGTAATTAGTAATTACTTTAATTGGTTCTCATATAGACAAGCCAAGTATTTTCTTAGGTCATTTGGGGTTGGGGAAATAAAGAGGAAAACCTGGGAAGAGTAGGAAGCAGTGCTAAACAAAACTCTTTGGGAGGCCCTTACATCTGAACTTGGAGTTCCTCTACTTCTCCAATATAATATGCCTATATTTATGTAGAGTTTGGGAGCCACAAATTCTCTCTTCTCCCACATCCTATAACTCTCTTCTTGTTATAAATAGAAAAATACCTCCTTGACCAAATAAAACTAATTTCCAAATTTAGTTTAAATATTCGGCTTTCTTGCAGAAGCATTGGAGTATCTATAAGTAAACAAAAAGTCAGTGTCAGACTCAGAGAGAACTGGATTCAAATCCTTCCTTTGTCCCATGCTAACTGAGTGATCTCATAAATCACTTAATCTGTCAGGCTCCATGGAGCAACTGATCAAGGCTATACTTTAAAAATCAACTGCTAATCCGGTTAGTAGAGGGAATTGTTCATTAGAAGGTGTGGTTTAAAAAAAAAAAATAAAGCTTATATTGGCAGCTCAATGGGATAGGAGACAGAGTGTTAGACACGGAAATAGAAAAACCCAAATTCAAATCTTGACTCATACACTCATTAGCTGTGTGACCCTTATACAAATCATTTAAGCTTTTTGTCTGTCTCATCTTTAAAATGGGGATAATGATATTCCTATCTCCTAGGGTTCTTATGAAGCTAATGTGAAATAGCATATATAAAGCACCATATAAATATTATTATTAATTATTATTATCCATTGTGATTATCTAGGGAGTGTTTTTATGCTAACCCAAGACTAACAGTTGGGAGTTTCAGGCATTGTGGGAGAAATCAAATATATATTTGAGGTAAAAACATCTAGATTGGTTTCCAGAGGAACGGGCATTGGTAGTGTTATACCTAGTCAAAGGTGAATTGATATTGTCCTTTAGCATGTTTCTACTTTCCTTTCTGCCCTTCTTATAACTTTAACCATCCTTGTTTTTTCTCTCCTTCCCCAAATTAAAGGCAATACAAAGTCCTCCTAATATGACAATCTACTCAGTATTCTTCCTTCCTTCCCAACTGCATCATATGAGAGATTCAGGGGTGCTTTTTAACCTGGTTCACAACTTTGTAATTCACTGGGACAATAATGGTGTTACAGAGATGAGTTTGCCAGGAAGCAGTTTGAGACAGTTGAAACAGTTATTTCCCAGGAAAGCTAATCACTGAGCTATACCCAGGAAAGAAACAGAAAAGCAGAAGCAAGCAATCAAGAACTCCAGGTCTAGGTGCAGGCCCACCTAGAAGAACACATACCTAATACCCAATCAGTTGTAGGATTATAAATAAATCATAAAGTGGAGTATATCTATCTATATTTCAATATATTTGAATATATTGAATTTCAATCACAGGGCCATTGTTCAAAATCAGCTTCATGATTTTTTACCTGTGGTGACCTTGGGAAAAGAATTTATTTCTCTAGCTTTTAATTTAGTTCCTAAAATTAGGGAATTGGAATGGCATAGATGGATTGGCACAGTGGATGGAATGCTGGGCCTAAAGTCAGGGAGCCTCATCTTCCTGAATTCAAATTTGACCTCAATTCTTACTAGCTTTAAGATCCTTTACATGTCACTTAATCATGTTTGCCTCAGTTTTTCATCTATAAAATGAACTAGAGAAGGAAATGGCAAGTCATTCCAGTATCTTCGGTTGCACAAAGAATTTCTAAATATGCAGTCTATCTTTTAGCTTATATCAAAATTACTGTTTCATAACCCCTTTCTCATTTACTTCAATGCTAGATTGGCAGTTTGTGGCAAGATTTATGAATGTCACCAGTAAGTATTGTATAACTTTCTACCTATAAAGGTAACATGTCATATTGGGGGGGGAAATTATGGATTTGGAGCAAGAGAAAGTAGTTTCAGATCCTTGCTATGTCCCTGTTTTTGTGACTTCGGGCAAATAACTCTATCTCTGATTTTCAATTTTCTCATGTATAAAATAAGATTGTCCCTCCATTTATAAATTAATGATCTAATTTTTCCATGACCATTTATATAAGTTATGTAATTCTATGATTGTTATCAAGGATGATAAATTTGAGTCTCTTTTCGCTGAAGACAAGATGATTTCTTAGGTTTTTGCCTTTACCTGGAATTCTCTAGCAAATTCTTGATATTTTCAAATGAAATCAGTTTAATTTGCCCACATATACCTACTGTTTGCAATTAAATTCCAATGAAACATACCCAGGGAAATGAAAATAACAAACTTGTTAAGATTCTCAGTCTTAATATTTTGAAATTAGGAAAAGATTCAGACAAGAAAGGAACATTTTTAAAGTTCCACAATTCATCCTTGGTTGGCACTCATGGAAGTTATTATTAGACCTAAACTGATCTCTCTAAGCTAAACAATAAGTAACAGTCCTTTTTGCCACTGCCCAAATTCCTGCCAATGCCTGTCTTTGATCTAAATAGGATGCTATGTTAGTAACCAAAGCATAATCCCCCAAATTTTTGTTATTGGGCAATGAAGATGTTTCTAATCATCTTGGATTCATGATCCTGTTCTAGTTGTAAATTTGAGGGTTTAGGAAATTCAAAATATTTGCCAATATCAAGCATAATAAAAGAAATGATCTCAATAAATCAGCATATTCTCTGATATAGCGAGGTACCCATGGATATGAAAGCAGTTTCTCTCTGTCATTCATTTGCCAGACCTCGATATAATGTCTGTTAGGATCATTTAAAACATATTTGTTTTAGGTTTGACAAAGATTTTTTAATTTTATAATTTAAAAAATGTGAATAGAGACTGTTTAAAAAGAATAATTGTTTATAGTCTTTTTATTGAACGTTATTAAACTATACCAGGTGATAAAATTATCTAGGCTTTGTTTCAAATTATTTAGCTTATTTCTATGTGTACTCTCCTTTATATATGAAAATTATGCTCTTAACCAAAAGTGTGTATACTTTTAATTTTTTCCCTATTAGTAGTGATAGAAAGTGTTGAAATATCCATGCTCTTTAGTGATTGAAAGCATGATGGTCTCGAAGCCAGAAGACCTACATTTGACTCCCGAATGCCACTTCATAATTTATGGCTATAGGCAAGACATTTAAGTCCCTGCTCTGTGTCTCTGTTTTTCTGTTTGAAAAAAAAGCTGATATTTATATAGTGTTTTCACAAAAAGTATCTTATTTGATAACATAAAATGAGATAATATCTCATTTGATAAAAAATGAATGGAGAGGGCAGGACACTAGATAATCTCTAAGATCCCTTTTATCTTAAACATGTTCTGATTCTATGACTCATTTATGATTCAGCTGGTGAGAATTTAAAATACAGTGTGTAGTCATAGAAAAAAAGCTGGTTAGCTCATTTATTTGCAAGCATGGCACTAATGAGGTTAAGTGAGTTTAATTCTGTCTCAGAATTTTATACAGGAAAAAAACCCCACAAATTATTTCTCACTTTCCCCTAATATAGTATGAATTTCCATAGCTATTTCTTAAATAATTTAATATTCCAATGAATCTGTTATCTTAGTCATATGGGTACTCCTTCCATTGGTGCAGATTTCAGCCCCTCTATAATTTCTTATCCTCAATGGAGTCTTTATCTGTGTCATCTCATAAATTTTCCATAGAGTATCTATTCTATGTTTGTCCTAGCCTTTATGGTGTTATTTGGCAACCAAAGCAATGCTTAAACTGTACCCCTATTCTTTATCATCTTTTTTTACATGACCCATCTATCAACTCCTTTTTTGGCAATACATCTTTTAAAAATTATTTTGTTTTTATTTTTATGGTTATTTTATTATTTTACTTTCTAAACATTAATATTTTAACATGCCAGAACAAAGATGAGTGTATATGAAATTGTGAGCTTTTGTTATGTATAATTTTTTTAATAATGGCCTTACATCTCATGGTTGACATCTTTTATGATATTATTTGGAACAAGTCAACCTCACTAATGTTCTGTAGCCTATTCATACTCACAAGGTATCCATTACCTTTTGGATGACTCACCAAAAAATCTATAACCCTGTCTGGGAGAACCCTTGCTGGATATGTTGTCTCAAGGAAGTCAAAGGAAGAAAAAATCTTGATTGTTTTGGCTCTATATACAACAAAATATTCACACAGTAGCATTTGGGTATTAGCTAGTAACAAAGTAGCTTACATTGTAGAAAAGCAAAAAAGTAAAGTAAAACTATGATATAGGTAGCATGGATTATGGGCTAGTACTGACTCATTGTAATTGGGTGTAGCCTACATTTTGTCCTTTGAAGTCACAATTCTGAAAAGATTACCTGAAATTGGTGTCTCCACTTTCTCAACCCCTTACAATCAAGCTTCTGAACTCATCATTCCACCAAAATTGCTCACTCCAAAGGTAGCAATGACTTCTTAGTTGCAAAAACTAATGACATCAATATTCCTTCTTCTAGTCATTTTTGCAGCCTCTAATACCCCCTCCTCCTTGACATTCTATCTCTGGGTTTTGGGGACACTATACTTCCTTGGTTCTCCTCAATCTCCTTTGTTATATTTTCATTCAAATTATTGCATATAATGATAGATGTATTGTTCTATAACTACTTCAGTTGATCACTTCATTAATTCTCATGGATTTATTTACAATCTCTTTGCTGATAATTATCAAATTTATTTATCCAGTCCTAAACTCTCTGCTGACCATCATTCTTCTTTTCAATTGCCTTTTAGACATCCAGAACTTGATTCCAGCAGACATCTTAAACTCAACATATCTAAATCAGTATTCCTTATATTTCCTCCCAAATCCTCACTTCACCATCCTCCTAATCCCTGAGGTTTGCAATTTAGGTGTCATCTATGATTCCCAACTATCTCACAATACCCCATTTCCCTCCTTCCAATCTGTTGTCAAGATTTGTCAACTTCACCTTTGAGACATCTCTCAAATATTTTTTCTTTTCTCCTCTGACACTTCCATGACATTAGTATAGATCTTCATCACTTCCTGTCTGGAATACTGCAATAGTCTGCTGATAGGTTTGCCCTTCCCAATCTCTCCCTATACTAATCCATCCTCCAGTTGCCAAAGTGATTGTTCTAAAGCAAAAGTCTGATCATGTGAGATCACTATTCAGTAAGCTCTAATAGCTCCTTATTGCCTTCAAGTTAAAAATGCAAAATTCTCTGTCTGGCATTCAAAGCCCTTCATGACCTAACCCCCTCTTACCTGTTCATATTTCTGAATACCTTACTCCCCAATATATACTCTTTAATCCAATAACACTGGCCTCCTTTCTGTTCTGTTCCCCAAACAAGACACCCCACCTTGGAAATAAAGTTCCAGACATTTTTTCTGGCTTAGAATGTTCTCACTCCTTATCTTTACCATTGACTTGCCCTGCTTTCTTAAAATCCTAAAACCCCTTCTATAGGAAGTCTTCCCAAGCCTTCTTCCTTCTAGTGCCTTCTTTCTCTTAAGTATTTCCTTTTTATTCTCTACACAATTTACAAATATTTGTTTGCCTGTTGGTTCATCAGATTGGGACCTCTTTGAGTAGAACTGCCTTTTGCTTTTTTTTATATCACCATTGCTTAACACAATGCCTGACACATAGCAAGAACTTTAATTAATGTTTATTGACTAGCATTGGTATAAACTTAAGAAAGTGAAATTTAATATGGACAAATGTAAGACTTTATATGTGAGTACAAAAAATTAAAATTTACTAGTATGAGATAGGTACAAGATGGGGGATTTTTAAAATGCTGTTTGAAATAAATCTAGATATCTTAATGTTGTGAGCTCAGTATAAAGCAGCAGTGCTTTGTTGACATCTAGAAAAACTAAGGCTACATTGGACTATATTAAAGGAGGTAGGGAGAAGGTAGTCTTTTTGTACTCTGCTCCTATGAAACCTTAATTGGAGTCCTGTATTAAGTCCTGAGCTCCACAATATAAGAAGGATATTAACAAACTATAGTATGTCTAGAGAAGACCAATCAAGATGATGAAGGACCTTCAGTTTAGATCATAGGAGGATGAATAGGAAGGAAGAAACAAGTATTTATTAAGTGCCTATTTTATGTCGGGCTTTACAAGCTTTAGCTCATTTAGTACTCCAAACAATCCCAAAAGGTAAGATACTGTTATTATCCCCATTTTACAGTTGAGGAAACTGAGGTAGACAATGGCTCACTGACTTGACTGGTTAGTAAGTGTCTGAGACTAGATTTGACCTTAAGCCTTCCTGAGTCCAGGCCCAACTTTCTATGCACTGCATCACCTATCTGCCTCAGCTGAAGGAACTGATAATAAGCTAAGCAGGAAAAAGAAAAAACTCAGTTTTTGGTAAGATTGTCATTTATAAATATTTGAAGGGCTGTCAAACGGAGAAGGGATTAGAATTGTTGTGCTTGACCCTGGAGGGCAGAACCAAGTGGAAAGTGCAAAGAGATGAATTTAGGCTTAATGTCAGGAAAAACTTCCTAATAATTAGCACTGTCCAAAAGTGGAGTTCCTCAAAAGGTGCCAAATTCCTTCTCCTTGGAGGTCTTTTAGCAAAGGCTGAATGAGCACTTGCTGAGTATGTTGTAGCAGGGTTTCCTTTCATGGATAGATTGGGGGGGATGGCCACTGAATTCCTTTCCAAAACAAACTGTGTGATTCTATGATTGTGTAATTTTATAGTATTACAGAATTTGCAACAACATAGGATCATCAGAAAAATATTGATGTTAAAAAGATGGAATTTGTATCAGGGAGAAGTTTGGGCTCATTATAATTTCCCAAATAAAATCTATCCTGTTCTCTTTTTCTTTTTCTATTTTAGGTCTTGTCTATTTTCTATCTGCATTATTGATTCAAGATATATATATACTGATAGATGAACCTTATGAGTTATTCATTTTTACCATAATTTGAACAATAAATATATTTTATCCTTGTTATTACTATTGTTGCTGTTGTCATAATATTAGACATGCTTTACTATTTAATTTTTTTCTTTATGAGCATCAGGCCAAACTCTTTTTGATTTATTATGAATCTCAGTTAGGAGAAAATGTACACTTCATTCTTTCCCTCTAGTACATCACTTCTCTGCCTTAAGGTGATAAATATGCATTACTGGTATTCTGGAGTCATAATTGGTTATTGCTTTGATCACAATACTTAAAACTTTCAAAGTTGTTTTAGTTTATATTATTGAATATTCTGATTCTGTTGCCTTCATTTTGTGTCACATTCAAGATACCATCAAATCAATCTTTTTCCTTATTTATTTTCACACAGTTATATTCTATTATTTTAATAGGCTATAATTTCTTCAGCCATTTTTCAAATGATGAGCGCTAACTTTATTTCCAGTTGTTTACTTCAACAAGAATTGATCATATGCAAATTTTGTGTGTACATAGGGATCCTTTCCTCTATGTTCAATCTTTTTGGAATATATGCTTAGTGATGGTATCATTAGTGTCAATAGACAAGCACATTTTTAAGATTTTGGGGTATAGTTCTAAATTGCTTTCCACAATGATTGAATCAATTCTAAATAACTGAAATTGTTCCACCAATATTTTTTGGTCATTTGTTTCTTTTACTAGTGATTTAGGAAATTTTTCCAGATACTTTCTTTCCTTCCTTCTTTTCCTTCCTTCCTTCTTTCTCTTCCTTCCTTCCTTCTCTTCCTTCCTTCCTTCCTTCTTTCCTTCCTTCCTTCCTTCCTTCCTTCCTTCCTTCCTTCCTTCCTTCCTTCCTTCCTTCCTTCCTTCCTTCCTTCCTTCCTTCCTTCCTTCCTTCCTTCCTTCCTTCCTTCCTTCCTTCTTTCTCTTCCTCCTTCCCTCTCTCTCTTTCTTTCTCTCTTTCCTTCTCTTTCTCTCTCTTCCTTTCTTTCTTTCTTCTTTCTTTCTCTTTCCATTTATATTCTTTGATTATCTATTGGGAGAATGACATTTATTCTTATATTTTTCTACAGATATAAAATGCCTTATAGGCATTTGCCTTATATTTATATCAATTCTCTATTTATCTGGTATATAAGACCTTTACTGAAAAGATTTTTCCCTTCTAACTATACAAGTTTTATAATCTCTCTTTCTTGTTTGATCAAGAGATCTCTTCCTTGGTTAATCCTCCCCATCTAAAGGTATAAAAGGTAGCTCTTTCTCTATTCTGCTAATTTGTTCATGATGTGACCTTTTATGCTTGTGTCATGTATCTATTTGGAGCTAATTGTGGTATGCTGTGTGAGGTCTTGATATATATAAATCTATTTTCTACTAAATTGCTTTCTTCTTTTTCCAGCAATTTTTTGTCATTCGCTGATAAGTTGTGTCCTTGGGTTTATAAAACATTATCCTAATATGTTTGATAAATGCAAGAACAACATTTCAGTCTCTCTCTTGTTTTTCATTAGGACAAAGCCATAGAGTTTCTTTTGCAATTCTATTTTTTTTTTTTTTTTTGCTTTTGAAACTTGTTTGAAGCCAAAAAAGATTTTGCCAAGTGGTAAACCTATATTCAAGCAGTGAAACTACTTACTTTATATTTATCTGTTTCAAAATAGGACACTTTCTTTTCCTTTTGAAAAGAAAGAGCCTCTCTATTTCCATCAGTTATTTCTTAATTTTTCCATACAATGCTTACATTTATGAAGTATAACCTTAAAGGGACATTAAATTAGGAGGAAACTAAGCTTTAAAAAAAGATAGAAAATAGTTTTCTTTTCCTCCAACAGCACCACATAGATTTATCTTTATAACCCTTTTCAACTAAATGTCCTCTTGGAAGACTATCAATTCAATCAATGATTACAAAACAATATAAGATGACTATTTCTAATAATAGCAGCTCTTATTACTATAGGACTTTGATATTTACCCAGTTCTTTTACAGAATCTAAGAGATCAACAGCAACTGTGGATTGTGACTTCATAAGGGATCTCATAACTGAATGTAGGGGATGTGAAATTATGATTTATTATCAGCAAATGTTTGACTTGTATACCTATTTTATATACTCATATATATGGGGTCATTTAAAATTTCTCCATGTGAAAAGAAGTAGCAAGTAAGAAGGCTTGTTCTCTAGTAATTCATTAGGTATTTGATGCAGTGTCCTCTCTACATTTGAAGCTCTCAAATGAGAGAACTAATATCTTCTTGTTTTGGCCTATTTTACTTTCAAAAAAGCTAAATAATTAAGAGAATGTTTTCTTCCATCAAGTCTAAATTTTATTTTATTTTGCCTTTTCCATCTTTTGCTCCTAGTTTTCTCTACCTTTGCATGTATTTGGAAAAATAAAATACTATTAAAAAAAAAAAAAGAAACTGAAGTATAGAGATTCACTCAGCTAGAATTTATTAAAGTAGAATGACTAATTGAAGGGGATCTAAATTTAGGGGGACTTAGATCCTCTCAATTATTAATTTTATTTTAATAATGGAATTGCTTTAATTACAATTTCTTTTCACTGATGGAGCTTATTGTCATTATTTATGTCTTGGTTTGGGAAAGACACAAGAAGACAGCCCAAACTTTTAATAATGAGTATAAAAGACCATTGCTTTTTTGAATATCCTGTTTTCTATCAACACAAAAATGGGTGCTAAAGAAACTGAGTGCAGATGTTGTATGTTACCATTTGGAACAAGATTTCTAGTATAATGGTAGCTAATAACAGACTAGAAACTAAGAAAAGACAGTGAATTGAATAAAAGCTGAAGACTTTTGCCTTCTTTTACATGGCAAAAAGTTACTTTATGTTGGGGTTTTTCCGACCACACCCTTGTGAAAAACTGCTTCAACAGTGTGGGGCAAGAGATATAATTGCCTACATGGATTTAGCAACGGAAGTCTGACATAATGGACTTAAAATAAGATGAAAGCTAAACCCAATGAGCTATTCAGCTTTATCCTCTTGTGTGTTGAGCAAACAGACTCTCCTAATAGCATGGAAGCCATCCTGCATACTATTAAAATAGGAGAGAAAATTGCCCCAACTCCAGACAACTATGCTGAAGATAGACCTTCTAAAAGTTGGGAACTATGGGTAGGAAACTAAACTTTCCTCTGCTATTTCTCCAGTCCAGGGATAGTTCATCATGATAGTTTTGTCTAAGGGGAAAAAGCAGAATCATTCCATTTAAATGGAATTGGGATCTTCCCACTATCTTGGAAATCAATGTTCTGAACTCAGATGTTATTGTGAATATTCTATTGTATACATGCTAAGGATGACTAGCACCTGCCTTAACAATCAATTCCTTTGTTTTATGAAACATATTTTGGTCCATGGGTGTCTGAAATGAATGAAGTAATGAGCTATAGCATATGAGTTGACTTGGAGCTACTTTATGAAGCAGGCAATATGTTCCTTTATTGCTCTCCCTGTCTTTGCTTCCCTTGGAAGATCAAAATTCTTATTCTGCTTCTCTATCATCCAGAGTCTTCCCACAGTATTGTTTACAGTTGTTTAATCATTCACTGGTGTCCAACTCTTAATGATCCTATGGACTGATTGTCTATGGGGTTTTCTTGGCAAGGATAATAGAATAATTTGCTATTTCTTCCCCAAATTTATGCAGATAGGAGTTAAGTGACTTGTCCAGTTAGTATGTGCCTGAGGTCACATTTGAACTTTGTTCCTTCTAACTCCAGGTCCAATGCTTTTATCCAATGTGTCACCTAGCTATCCCCTGCATCCCTTCCACTGTAACAAATATCAAAATCTTCCCTCTTCAGTTAGGAAATTAAGTTTTAAAATGATCCTCTTCTTCCTCATCTACCTCCTAACTGAGATTCATAGACCCCAGGCAATGTTGATCTCACTTGTCACTGGAAATTGTCACTGGTAAACTAATCCATATCAAAAGGTTTGATAATGGACAAAACTTCAAGGTTCTCTTTGATTTCACCACTGTAGGTAATTCTTCATTTCTATTCATTGCAATCTCTCTATGACTTAGGTCTTAGAGAATTTCTATTGGACAAAAACTTCATTAGTCGTGGCCAATTCAGTGATGACCTTTTCACTTTATCTAGACTGGTTCTTAGATAATAGTCTTTTCCTTACATCTTTACTTAAAACTTTTGTTATTCAGTTATTAAACTTGTGCTTTGCTGGCATAAATTTTGTTAACCCAAGATTGCCTCTATAAGGCACAAGAAAATACTTATAAAAGAATGAATCTCAATAGGTATGTGAATATATTTCAAATGTTTAAAAGAGGATTTGGAAGCAAGGATGGATGAATATCTCACTTATACTAAAATAATCATATAGTCAAGAGTTTGTTATCAAAAATATCTGAAGGAATATGCTGATAAAGATTTTAAAATTAGATTTCTTCCCCCCTCAAAATTGCATATTGGATAATCTACATTATTATTATTATTTAAGTAAGCTTGTGTGGATGTACTATTATGGTTGCCCATGTAGGTTATGTCTTATCTATGTTTTTCTAGATGTGGCTTACAAGGATGTAAGAATAGATTTTCTAATATCTCCTCTTTTCTTTCTCTCCTTTTCTTCCTCTTTTAGTTCACTCCCATCAATTCTACAATTAAGAGTTTGATCCCTGGGGCAGCTAGATAGTGCAGTGGATAGAAGAGTGGCCCTGAAGTCAAGAGGACCTGAGTTCAAATTTGACCTTAGACACTTAAATATGTTCTAGCTGTGTGACCTGGACAAGTTACTTAACTCCAATTGCCTTGCCCAAAAAATAAAATATTTTGATTCCTATCAGGAAGAGAAGCAGGAGGTGAGGATTTCTCCTCAGAGAGAGGGCCATACTGGTCTAGAATTATATCTATCTATTCTTTCAAATTGGATTCCAGAATTTTCAAAATTAGGAACTTTCAAATTTGGAGCTAATTAGAAAGATTGCCCCCAAGATTGGGTGCATTTTCTCAACTCTTCTCTGGGACCAAATTTGGTCTTTCTGATTTCACTTATTTCACTTTGCATCAGTTATTATAAGTCTTCCCATACTTCTTTGACTTTTTCTATTCCTTTTCATTGTCATAAAAATATTTCATTACATTTATATGCCACAATTTGTTTAGTTAGTGGGCATCTGCTTTATTTTCAGTTTTTTGCTACCACAAAAAAATGATGCTACCAGCATTTTGAACACTTTATTTTTTGTGGGCTTAAATAATAAGCAATAACAGCAGCAAAATGTATAATATTTTCTTATACTGAAAACTAAGCTGCTCTGAGAGTATTAATGAATATAGTCAAAATTTCTCACTGTGTGAATTTTTATCACTTGGGAGGAAGAGGAGTAGAGGAGTAGAATCTAAAGCAAAGGAAGTAAATAGGTAGCTTTACATAGAGGGATGTTCAAGATGCCTTTCCAAGCCTACCATGTTGGTTGCCACTTAGTCTACCAATAGTTAAGAATGTCCCTGCATAGGAGGTTCAGAACATAGATTTAGAGCTGAAAAAGGACCTTTGAACAATACAACCCCATTCCTGTTGTAAATGAACATACTCAGGCTCGGAAATGTTAAGGTCTTATTCAAGACCCAACAGTTGCGTCCAGTGGTTTTGATCTGGTTCTCTGATGCCCAATCTAGACCTTTGCTAAAGTGAAGCTCTTAATTCCCTACTCCACTCCCTGTGTGACCCATTTTCCAGGACTTTACATGCAAATATTAGTTCCTGTCAGAGACATGAACTTTTTCTCCTCTCAACTTTGTGGTGTCTGAAATAGGAATCACTGGAGCTTATACAGAAGAAAATAAAACACCTGCCTTTCATTAACTAGTAATATAATGACTGTTTATTAATACTTTAAAAAATTTCTTAGAGACAAGTGAACAGGCTGAAAGGCTCCAACAACATGGGAAGAAAAGTTCCTCATGACAGAATTTGTATATTCATTCTAAAGGAAACTATAAAATATAGTGCTTTCTTTGTCATTAGTTAGTAATCCAGAATAGCAAAGTTCAATATTGAACCCACACTTCATTGGGGAAGTTATGTAATCCATCAGAACAAGTGTGAAAATAATAGGAAGTGTGAGTTCCCTTCCAGAAGTGACTTTTGCCTGAAAGTCCATCTGTAACTATGACAGACAAGACTTACTAGTTTGGGGAATGTTGAAGTAGCTACTTCAGATTCTGTGTTCTCATTTCCAAATCCATTCATTAAACTTTACTAAACATCTATTATGTTCTGTGTAAGACTCTTGGGACATAAAGACAAAAGCAAAACAGCTCTGATCTCAAAAACCTAATAGTTTGTTGGAGAGTATACAACTTCTACTCAAAGGGTGACCCAAGGTATTACCATAGCTGAGCCTTTAGGGCTGCCAAGGATTTTATGAACTAGATTTCTGGACATGGAGGACAGCCTGTGCAAAAGCTCTCATATTCCATGTGAGATAGAATACTAAAATTGGGGAACATAGAGGGTGTGAAGGGGAGTAATCTGAAATGTCTGGAAGAGTACATTGAAGCCAGATTTCAGGAGGCCTTAAATGCCAAAATAAAGAGTTTGTATTTTATCCTAGAGGCAACATAGATCCAATGAAAATTTTTGGATAGGGGAGTGACATGGTCAACTTGTCCAGGAAAGCAACTTATTCAGGGCAAAAAGAGAGGGAGAATCCCATGGGCCACAATTTGGCAGGTGTGAGTTACTTCACCTCAGAAAGAACTGCATGGAAATGCTTGGAATCTAAAGCAAAGAGATGGAAAGGAAACAAAAGCAAGTAAATGTTCCACAAAGACATCTGCCATATTGTCTTCATTCAAATTCTGGCTTCCAATGAAGCATAAAAGCAAAGAATAAGTTGGAAAAAAATGTGTGTGGTCTCTTTTTGGATCTGAATGTTACAAAAGGCCTTCAAGACTCCAGGGTGATTGTCACTAACTATGAACAGTTTTCCCATCTTACCCTTCACTCTTTAGGGACAATGAGAATAAGAAGCCAACTCCAAACTTATCAACAAGTTCACAGAAAACAAGATGGCAAGTGGGCAGAAGGCTTTAAAATAAAAAAAAATCCTTATTCATTTCCATAAAGTAAATACTAAAGATACTTTTTTTCTCATAATGATATAAACATCATAATTTTCAGATTGGTTGAGGGCAGCTGAGTACCATGGTGGATAGAATGCCAGGTCTGAAGTCAACAATATTCAACTTTTTAAGTTGAAATTCAGCCTCAGACACTTTCTAGCTGTGTGACTCTGAGCAATTCACTTAACCCTCTCAATACCTCATTTGTAAAATGAATTGGAGAAGGAAATGGCAAACCACTCTAATATCTTTGCCAAGAAAATCCCAAATGGAGTTATGAAAAGTTGGACACAACTGAAAAATGACTGGACAATTATGATGATTAGAGTTCTCATAAGCACCCCATTCCGCTTCTCATTATAAGGAAAAGTCTTCTTTATTATAGACTGAAATCTGTCTCCCTGAAACTTTTAACTATTAATCCTACTTCTGCCCTCTGAAGCCACACAGGCTAAGTCTAATTCCTCTATTAAGGAAATTTCAAAATTTGATGTTGGTCATCATATCTTTTTTTCCTGTTCATTTATTTTGTTCTCAAGGGTAAATATTCCCATTTCCTTGGACTAGTCCTTCATTCCTTAGGATTTATTATGATTTTCAGTGCTTTCTCCAGCCTGATCTCAGGATCACAGACCTTAGATTTAGAGCTGGAAGGTAACAAGGAAGTCAGCTAGTCCAATCCTCTCATTTTGCAAATAAGAAAACTGAGGCTCAGAGAACATAATTTGTTCAAGAGGTAACAGATATTATATATCATAACTGGGATTTGAATTCAGGCTTTCTAACTTCAAATATAACACTTCCCTACTATACCAGTATGATCTCAGGTTTGTTAATTTTTTTAAAATGTTCTATCTAGAATTGAAAATAATACTCCACATGTAGAGTACCTATGTTATCCATATGCAGAACCATACTTTTGTGCTAGAGTGGTTCTGTGTATGAAAAATACAGAAATAAATTAAGAAAGAAGAAATTAAAGAGACATTTGTCATATGCTATTAGTGTCTCGAACAAAGTGTTTTTATTATTTTTATTGCATTCTTCATCATCATTTTTATTACTTATTAAATGCAAATGCTTGGCCCTTAATCCTGCTCTCCCTATGGCTGCATTGCCTGCATAACTGGCCACTTAGATCACCTCTGTTACAGGAAAGTGGTGCCAAGAACTTTTTAAAGTCTGCAACTTACTTGAGCTGAGAGGCAGGAAATGGATGGTACTCAGTTAACTCAGACACCACCTCACCTTAGTGTTGGCTATGTTTCTCAGACATAAGCTGGCTGACAGTTTTCTGAATGAAATTTCATAAATTAGAAACTAACTTTCACCATAAGACATTTATTACTGGTACTCCTTGTTAGCAAGAATATGTCTTAAATCTCAAAAATACCAATGGCAATAAATAAACTGGAATAACCCTACCCAGCTCCTCTCATTAGGGAAGTCTGAAGCTATTTGATATTAGTTCTCTCAGATACGTTCCTCTTCTCCTAAGAATTTCTCAGTATCTTAATTCCCATCTCATCTTTCCTTTAGATCACAAAAGTTGTGAGATTCCTAATTGTACCCTTTCTTGTTTAAGGGAAGGGGTGGCCCTTCACTCCTCAGTAGATAGACCTAGAATGTAATCATAAAGGTGTTAATGAGGTGTTAAATAACTGTGAAAGATGCATCTATACCTTTATCCCTTTATGAGGTGTGAACACTTCCCTCATTGAGTCAAGAAGGCAACAATGTGATTGGCTGAGAAAACAAATTAGCCATGCACACAGGGATTTTAAATAACTAAGATGTGAGGAGCTCAAATTTCAGGGCAATTGTGAAGTGAGATCCTTACGTGCAGGAGGAAGGAATTTCTTTACCTCCCTTCATATCTCACTGATCATATATTAGTTTTCAAAGAAATCAATAGAATATATTCCTGTATCAGTATCTAGATAGCATAGTGGATAAGCTGAGGATAGAACCAGGAAGACTTAATTTCAATTACAGTGGCAATGGCAGACACTAGCTGTGTGACTCTGAGCAAGTCACTTAATCCTGTTTGCTTCAGTTTCCTCATCTGCAAAATGAACTGAATAAGGAAATGGTACTCCAGTATCTTTGCCAAGAAAATCCCAAATGGGGTCATAAAGAATCAGATGACTGAAATGACAGTATAACAACAACACAAATTCCCATGTCCAGTGGAATTAGAAAGGCACCCCAGAAAAGATAATGGAAATAGACAGAATAAGGAAGCAGTTTTAAGATATCAATTGACAAGAAAGGCACCTACCATGAGTCTTCTGAAAAAAGAAGGAACTTCTATGCTTTATCTTATCAAGACTGTTAAGTTGCCTTTGTTAATATGAACCCTATACTTATGCTATGCTACAGTTTTAATCTAGGTTTGAATTTACTCAAATGTATTTGTGAGAGAGTGAGCACAAAGTTTATGGGGGAATTGTTCTGTATCATTTTTATTTACCATTCCTAAATGCTAATTGTATATCCTGGATGACTCTAAGTGGGAAACATAGTGATGAGGGTTTGTGAGCTGCAATAGTGAAAGCATTAACCACAGGATTATCCTTCAAACCCTAAACAGTGGTCTCCCCACAGGGACCCAACTCTCAAATGTAAAAGCAAGATGAGAGAATACCTGAGTGGCAATGCTACATATACTTACTATATATTTGACAATTATTTCATTTATTATTTGAGATAATAAAAAGTCTTCCGAGCTTCCATTCTGTGTATGGTTTCCATAGACCCAAAGCTCCACATGGTTTTCTAACCACAGCAACTTAAAAATTATAATAAATAAGGGTCCTTTGAAGAAAGGATTAAAACTTAAATGGAGAATAAATAATCCAGTCTTTCATGGATAGTGGGGTTTGAAGAAGATCTGAGTTTAAATTAAAGTTCAGACATTTACTAGCTGTATAACTCACTTAACTTCTATCTGCCTCAGTTTCCTTAACAGTAAAGTGGGAATAATAATAATAATAATAATAATAAAAAATAACATCTACTTCTCGGGGTTATTATGAGGCTTAAATGAGATATTTGTAAAGCTCTTAGCACAGTGCCTGTGACTTAGTGGGTACTTGATAAATACTTCCTCTCTCCCTTCTTCTCCTTCCTCCCTTTTTTCTTCCTCTTTTACTTCTTCCTCCATTGCTTTATTCTTTTCTTACTTCTTTCCTTTGTATCAAAGAATAAATTATAAAAACAAAGTAAGAGAAAATGCCAAATCTTTTGGGATGCAACCAAAGCAGTCTTTAGGGGAAAATGTATGCTTCTGAACATTTATATTAACAAAATAAAGAAAGGACAGATCAATTAATTATTCGTGTACTTTATAAAAACAATTATAAAAATAGCAAATATAAAACTCATAAAAACAAGCATAGAAATTCTAAAAATCAAAAGAAAATAAACAAAATTAGAACAAATTTACTACATATCCTTTGACCTAACAATACTTCTGCTAGATTTATGCCTCAGAAAGAGTGAAGAGAGAAAATTCTCATTTGAACAAATTATTCATGGTAACATTTTTTTGGTTGTAGCAAACACCTGCATCTTTGGTCAGTAAGAGTCTTTGGCAGATCCAGAAGTATTTTTTTGGAGATGTCCTCTCCAGGAAGAGCCCTAATTTGGCTAGCCAGAAGCTATCCTGGAAGGACCTGCTTGGACTGTGACGAGCCAAGGTGACCTGTAACAATGCCTATTCAGTAGTCTCACAGATTGCTAGGTATTCTATATTTAGTTCTCAACCTCCCAAGACAGCATAAAATTTTCCACAGTTTCTGTCACTTTGAGGGCTTTTTTCATTTAACATTTTTTCTTGTGGGTGACAAATAAATACCTGTTCCAAATTTAATTTACATTATACATTTAGTGTCTTTATAGCTCTCCCTAGAGATGAGCCAAGGCTTAAATTTGAATTAATTTCCCCTTGGGTGCCTTTGGAAGGGATTCTGACAAGCCAAAGAGCACAAGAAAAGGAGTTTGGCTTTGCTTTTAGGTAGTCAGGCTCCTCTAGTCTGGATTGTTGGATTGCACATATTTGGATATAAGTTGAGAGAGAATCTTTAGTGAAGAGAAAGTGCTCTAATTATTTAGAACAAACAGTAGTTTTTCACAATTACATATGTATACTTATGAATTATAAATCAATATTACTTCACTATGATGGAATCACACAATTTGATGGTAGAAGAACCTTCAAGGGCTATGCCAACCCACATTAATATTTACATACATTATAAAAATTATGCCAAAAAGAAAATTTGTATACATAATATTATATATGATAATATATAAGTATCTATTATCATATATAAGTATATTTTATATAATATATAAAAAAGAATGAGATAAAGATAAAGTAATATTTGATTATTAAGTCGATAAGATGCGGAGTTTATTGAATGAGAATAACATGATCAGACTTGAATTTTAGAAAAATCACTCTGTCAGCTGTGTGGAAGCTAGATCAGGGAGGGGAAAGATTGGAGCAGACAAACTCATTAGGAGACTATTATGATAATCAAAACAAGAAGTGATAAGGCCCTAAATTATGGTAGTGACTGTATGTATGAGTAGAAAGGAGACAGATGTGAGAGATTTTGTTGAGGTAGAGATGACAAAATTTGGCAACTAATTAGTATATGGTATAGGATGTGTGAGAGTGGTGAGTCTGGAAGAGGGGTATGTATGTGGGATAAAATGATAGCCTTAAGAAAAGGGGAAGATGGGAATAAGTATTTATTAAGCAACAACTATGTGCCTGGCAATCTGTTAAGCACTTTATAAATATTATTTTATTTTGTCCTTACAATATCCCTATGAAGTAAGTGTTATTATTATCCACATTTTACAACTGAAGAAACTGAAGTAGATAGAAGTTAAGTTATTTGCTCAGGGTCACACATCCTGACTCCAAGCCCAGAATTCCAGCCACTGCATTACCTATACAGGGGAGGAGGTTGAAGAGAAGGGGTTCTTCCTCATCAGTCATTGCCCCAAAGTGTAGCGCCTATTCTCCAAATTGTGCCCAATGAAAAACTTTTGAGGAGATGGGGGGACAGGTTGGTATCCTGGGAGGAAGGAATTTTCCCAGGGATACTTATTTAGCTGATGCTGTAGTACCTGGGAAAGTGATAATTGTCCTGAGGAGCTGATTCTTAATGTAGAAAGTAGGGAGAGTGGAGTTGAGAAATCATATAGGAGAAAAAGAAGGAAGACTGAGAGTGTTTTTCAGGGGATAAAGATGGATGTAATTATGTTGGAGACAAATCCTGTGATTGGCTATTGTGAGGAGAGTGAGATGTTAACCATCTTTCCACCATCAAATTGGTAGATTCAATATCTCTTGGGGTCAGAACCACAGCCCCTAGAGGACAACTACAATGCTAATATATAAGATTTTCCCCACATAGATCTATAGAAAATACTGACAAAGAATGAAATAAACAGGTTATTTTTGTCCAGAGACAAAATCCATTATAAAAGAGAGCAAACAAACCAGATTTAAGGGTAATAGATGCCAGTTCATCAGACAGCAATGTGACAGGGGAGAAGGAAGGAATGGAATGGGTGGTGGGGGATTTGAAGGAAGTGGGAAGAAGATGAATTCACATAGTCTCAGTAAATTCTGACAGAGTAGTTCACTCCTAAATTGGGTCAGTAAGCAGTGCCAATCATTCATGTTTATAATCAGTTCAGAGTAGCATTAACCTTCCTTTGCACTCCACTATTAGCCATAGACACATTCATCCCTGTGTTTCAGAGTTTCCAGTTTTCCCCTGTGCCTCTTCATCTTCTTAGGAAAAACTCCACTTCCCATCAACCACTTTGCTAATAATGGGCCTACAATGCCTATAGGCCATGTCAGAGTGGGAGAGAGTTTAGCATCCTTAGTAGAGCCATTGTCTTTGTCTATAGCTCAGTTGTACTGTTTTCTTGACTGTGGGAACACATTGAATACTATGAGAAAAGAGTACTAATTAACTCTTGGTTATAAGTCACCTAACTATCGGCCTATGAATCTCTGTCCCTTAAAAAACTGGATAGGATATACCCAAAGAAATAACTGATTGTGCCTGAATACAGAGTGAAGCATATTTTTTAATCTTTTTTTTTCCTTCAGAGTTTTTTTTTTGTTGTTGTTGTTGGGGGGAGGGGGGAATCTATGTTTTCTTTCACAACATGACTTCCATAGGAAAGTTTTGCATAACTTTACATATGCCTTCTTAATGAAAGTGGGGTGGGAAGGGAAGAAGAAAGAGAAAACAAATATAAAAAATATTTTACAAGTAACTAGAAAAATAAAATGTTAAAAACATCCTGATGGCTTTTCAGGATCCAGTTACCAAAAAGTCCAAACAAACCTGGATAGGGATAAAGAAGTGAATAGAGGGAGGGAGGGGATAATTTGGAAAAATGAATACAAGGGATAATGTTATTTAAAAAAATTACTCATGAATATATACTGTCAAAAAATTTATAAATAAAATTAAAAAAAAAAAAAAAGAAGTGAATAGAGCTCCAAACTTGGAGTCAGGAGAACCTGAGTCTAAATCTGACCTCAGATACTTGACACTAGTGTGTGACCCTGAACAAGTCACCTAACTTGATTTCCATGAAAAAATACCCTACACCAAATTAAACAAAAATCCACAACAACAGCACCACCCCCAACAACAACAATAACAACAAAAACCTGAGTGGCTCCAGAAACACAATCTATGGAAGTGGATATAAATGTATAATATTTGGGCTTCTTTTCTGTACTAAAATCACAAAGAATTTGAGGGATAAGATATGAAAAGTGGTATTGTTTACTGGATAAATGGCTGACCTTGAAACTAGGAGAAACATCTCATCTCTGATGTAAATTAACTACATGACTTTTAGTATGTCACAATCTCTCAGTTGTGCATCAGGCAATTTCTCTAAAACAGTTATTGATGAGCTCTTAATCAACATTGGTTAAAAGAGTTTCTACACCAAATGTTCCCTATCCTGGCAAATCAGCCAGTTCTTATTCCATTGACATTGTGGGTCAGAGAACAAAAAGTCTGCTTTCCATTTAAGGTATTGAACTTAAAATTATAGAAAGATGTTAACTGTTTGAGTTCCTATTAAATTGACTTTGAAGAAACTTGTGACTGTCCTATAACCAAAACTGTATCTATCATAATGAACTAACCAATAGTGAAGTAACTAAAAGAAAGAACTAAAAGTTCAAACCTATAGGGGGGTAGAATTGGTATGAGAATTGGAGAAGAGATATTATTCTTTTCTTGTTTAAGAGTGGACATAAGTGACATCAAACTTTAGGGAGAAAGATTGGGGGAGAAAAAGAATAGACTTAGAAGGCAGACATGTAAGGGAAAGATAGCTTCCCAGTATATCGATGATTTCCTGCTTGGCTTCTTATAGACTGGTACATTTCCCTTTTGGTGAGATCAGGGACTCTTGATTGAGATAGGATAGTTTCTTCCCAGTGAGAGAGTAATTCACTCTGTATATTATCTAGTATAGTCTAACTGGTACAATTTTTTATTTTTCTTTGTTTTCTGCTTGCTATTTGGTTTGCTTGCTATTCACTATTTGTGATGGTGTACAATTGGTATTTGATAGTGAGGTGTAAAGCCTTTGGACATAAGTTTGGGAAGTCTGTTCTGCTTTAAGCTTAGTGACCTGGAAAGTGACTTGAACTTAAGAAAAAAAGTATTTACTCTAGACTGGCCATATCAAGTTGGGGAGAGGGGCAAATATAATTCTAATGTAGTAAATCATCTCTGAAAAGAACAGAAAAACAAAGCCCAGAGTCCCTTCTCCTGTTACCCTCTGGGTAGAAATCAGTCTTCTCTAGAGAGAGGTAGACAAGATTCCTGAATGGTATGTCAGAGGCTTCCCACAAGATGCTTTTATTTGTTTTGTTTTAATATTTATTTAAAGTTAAATACAAAATAAGAAAAAACAAAATAAAAAAGAAAGACAAAAAAAAGAAAAAGTCATGTGCCCAGGAGGATTCAAAATATGTAAAAATAAATTTTCATTTCAAGAAAGCATACAGAATTATAGAAGACATTATATTCCACATAAATCATCAGCATTCTTATATGTCACTAACAAAGTCCAATAGTTAGAGTTACAGAGAGAAATTCCATTTAAAGTAACTACTGATAGTATAAAATATTTAGAAATCTATCTGCCAAGGGAAAATCAGAAACTATATGAACAAAACTACAAAACACTTTCCACACAAATTAAGTCCAATCTAATCAATTGGAAAAATGTTAAATGCTCTTGGATATGGCGAGCAAATATAATAAAGATGACAGTACTATCTAATCTATTTATTTAGCGCTATACCAATCAGACTCCCAAAAAACTATTTTAATGGCCTAGAAAAAATAACAAAGTTCATATGGAAAAACAAAAGGTCAAGAATATCAAGGGAATTAATGGAAAAAAAAATCAAATGAAGGTGGCCTAGCTGTACCAGATCTAAAATTATATTATAAAGCAGCAGTTACCAAAACCATTTGGTATTGGCTAAGAAATAGACTAGTTGGTCAGTGGAATAGGTTAGGTCCAAAGGAAAAATAATTAATAACTCTTAACAACCTAGTGTTTGACAAACCCAAGGATCCCAACTTTTGGGACAAGAACTCAATGTTTGACAAAAATTTCTGGGAAAATTGGAAATTAATATGGCAGAAACTAGGCATTGGTCCACACTTCACACCGTACACCAAGGTCAAGTCAAAATAGGTTCATGACCTAGGAATAAAGAATGAGATTATAAATAAATTAGAGGAACATAGGATAGTTTACCTCTCAGATCTGTGGAAGAGAAATGAATTCATGACCAAAGAAGAACTAGAGATCATTATTGATCACAAAATAGAAAGCTTTGATTATATGAAATTGAAAAGTTTTTGAACAAACAAAATCAATGCAGATAAGATTAGAAGGAAAACAACAAACTGGGAAAACATTTTTACAGTCAAAGGTTCAGATAAAGGCCTCATTTCCAAAATATATAGAGAATTGACTCTAATATATAAGAAATCAAGCCAATCTCCAATTGATAAATGGTCAAAGGATATGAACAGACAATTCTTGGGTAAGGAACTTGAAACTATTTCTAGTCACATGAAAAGATGCTCCAAATCATTAATAATCAGAGAAATGCAAATTAAGACAACTCTGAGATACCACTACACACCTGTCAGATTGGCTAGAATGACAGGGAAAGGTAAGGCAGAATGTTGGAGAGGATGTGGGAAAACAGGGACACTGATACATTGTTGGTGGAACTGTGAATATATCCAGCCATTCTGGAGAGCAATTTGGAACTATGCTCAAAAAGTTATCAAACTGTGCATAGCCTTTGATCCAGCAGCATTGCTACTGGGTTTGTATCCCAAAGAGATCATAAAGAAGGGAAAGGGACCTGTATGTGCAAGAATGTTTGTGGCAGCCCTCTTTGTGGTGGCCAGAAACTGGAAACTGAGTGGATGCCCATCAATTGGAGATTGTCTGAATAAATTGTGGTATATGAATATTATGGAATATTATTGTTCTGTAAGAAATGAGCAGCAGGATGATTTCAGAAAAGCCTGGAGAGACTTACATGAACTGATGTTGAGTGAAATGAGCAGAACCAGGAGATCATTATATACTTCAACAACAATACTTTATGATGATCAATTCTTTTGGACGTGGCCCTCTCCAACAAAGAGATGAACCAAATCAGTTCCAATAAAGGAGTAATGAACTGAACCAGCTACACCCAGCAAAAGAACTCTGGGAGATGACTATGAACCACTACATAGAATTTCTAATCTCTCTAATTTTGTCCACCTGCATTTTGGATTTCCTTCACAGGCTAAATGTATACTATTTCAAAGTCTGATTCTTTTTGTTCAGCAAAACAACTTTTTGGTTATGTATACATATATTGTATTTAATTTATACTCTAACATATTTAATATGTATTGGTCAACCTGCCATCTTGGGGGGGCGGTGAAGGAGGGGAAAAATTGGAACAAATGGTTTGGCAATTGTCAATGTAAAATTACCCATGCAAATATCTGGTAAATAAAAACTATTAAAAAAAAAGAAGAAGAAGACATTATATTAATGACTGTCCATATTTGCTTTCTTGTAGGTTATTCTTTTGTTCTTTCCTATATACTTTTTTATTTTTTTTCCTCCTTCATTCCCCCACAAGCAGGCTATAGTTAAGTATGAAGATATATGTACATATATGTATATATATATATGTGTGTGTGTATGTATAATTTGTATACATATAATTTATAAAAATATATTATATATTCACACACATATTTATATACACACATGCATACATACACATATAACTGACAATGTAGATTTCTCTCTTGATCAACTACAAGATATATTTAGATGAACTCATGTGGCCATATACATATGCAAGGGTAACACTTACATCCTGTATAAGTAAGTATACCTTGAGAACATATATATGTATATGTATTTATAAATATAGATAGATAATATAGTTGGTATTTTTAGTCTTGAGAAACAAAAGATGAATCCACTTAGAATGCATCTTCTAAGACATGTTCTACAAAGGTCAGCTATATTTTTAAACCAGATGACTAGTTTTCCATGTATGGAGAATAGAAAGGACTGCTAGTAATGTATCTAAATTTTTTAAGTGATATCTGAACACAGGGCTAAAACTTCAATAAGTATTTTTTTAATACAAAAGGCAATCCAGGATAAGGCTTTTTAGCACAATGATTATCGAATAAGGAAGGCAAGTGTTCAAGTCTTGCTTTAAATATTACTTTTGCAACTCTGGGCAAGTCTTATTACTCTTATGCCTCAATTTTTTTTACTTGTACTATGAGGATAACGATTTGTGATATTGCCCCTCCCAATTGTCTTGTTATTTTCAAGAAAAGTTTGAGTCCTAACAGATTATTGGAAAAATTAAATGTTTGGATAAGATTCAATTAGGCCATTTAATAATATCAGTACATTTACAGTGGAAAGAACTATGACATTAATGGATTTGAGCTCAAATTCTACCTCTGATATTTATTTGTTTGATTTTTAACCTTTCTGGGCCTCCATTTCCAGATGAACTCTGAGATACCTTTCATTCTAGATGATAGCTTGCAAAATTATGATCCATCATTCAGGATTATTTGAGGAACAAATGAGATAAAACATAAAAGAAGCTTTGCAAACTTTAAAGCATTATATAACATCAGCTATTAGTATAATGATATATGTATCTGTGAGTGTATGCATAGACACCAAAGACATCATTGGGATTGCTCATCCTTAAGGATGAAGCCTATAGTCTGTGAAGCTTAATTGTAAAAGCTCAATGATATTAGAGGATAGAAGTAGGGGGATTTTCCTAAAGAGTGCACCCTTGCTCTGTCCCCATCCACTCCACTCCACTCCACATTCTTTTATTATCTCTAGGACCAAATACTTTGTCAAATGTAAAATCCAAACATAAGTATAAAGCTTGAATGGACAAAAAGTTTTGCCCAAGTGTTTCTAATTATGACAGGAAAATTTTTTAAAAATGTTTTACGGTTCTCAGGTCTCATTATTTCAAATGCATTGTACTTCAAAACTGTAGAAGACAGAGATACAAGTAACTGTTTTCTTTACAATTATCTGCTATGAGCCTTGGAGTTTCTTTTTTGTTTTTGTTGGGAGTAATTTATCATTTCTGAAGCTTTGTCAAAAGTCGTTTCTATGAAAATCAGAGTGGAAAGTTTCTTGTGGCAAATGAAATTATAATTTGACTTGTCATTATTGCATCACAGAGTGTAGCGAGCTGATCATCATTTTTTTTTTTCTGGATTACCAAAAACATAAACAATAGGTTTTTTCACAAAAATAAATAAAATAAAATGGTAGATTTCCATTTTTTAAAGCAGAAATGTATCAAAATACATTTAATTTTTTTAATGTATAGAATTCTTAAAATTCAAGGAATATGATACTCAAAAATCTTTTTTGAGAAGACACTATTTTTTATTAGAAAATCCTCCTCTATAACAAGAAACTTTTATTTTTTATTTACATTTAGAAATAATATTGACATAACATCAACTCTGACTAATTGTAATCTGTTCCACATCTATGATAGCCCTTGGTAGCTGAACAGAAATCAGTAGAAATAATCTTTGTAATGTGATGCCAAATGAAAAAGAAATACTCACAAAAATATATGTATATACATATACACATATATACATATATGCATACATACATCTCTCTCTTTGTATATATGTATATATATACATATATATAATACACATATATAATTATAAAGCAGAAGGTCATAAAAGTTGTATGTTTCAGAGTCGAGATATTCATCCAAAGACTAAACAAGAATGATTAAATTGTAATTACTCAGGCTCAGTCTAAGTGTCATACTTGTTTTCTTACTTTCTCACCTTTGATATCCAATTAGTTGCCAAATCCTGTCAATTCTACCTTTGCAATATCTCTCATAAATGTCCCTTTCTCTCTTCTGACACTGCTATCACTCTAGATCACAGCTTTATCTCCCCATACCTGTACTATTGTAATAGTTTGCTGGTTAGTCTCTGTCTCAAGTACCTCCCCATTCCTGTCCATACTCAACCTAGTTGTCAAATTGATTTTCCTAAAGAGTGCTGGTCCGCCCATGCTCTGTCCCCATCCACTCCACTCCACTCCACATACTTTTATTATCTCTAGGACCAAATACAAAATTCTGTTTGATTTCTAAAGTCTTCATATCCTAGTCTCCTATTTTTCCAATCTTTTTCACATACTCAATCCTCCTTGCTATTCCTCACACAAGAGTCTCCATTTCCTGATTCTGGGCATTTTCACTAGATGTCTTCATGACTGATATTCTTTCCTTTTTCATCTCTGTATCTTGATTTTCCTGGATTTCTTTAAATTCCTGCTAAAAAACCTTTTGCTTATGTTGGAAAATGCTATTCACATACAGAGAAAGAACTCATGGAGTCTGAATGCAGATTGAAGGATATTATTTTCACTTTCTTTTGGGGTTTTGTTTTGTGCTTTCTTCCTTTTGCTCTGTTTCTTCTTTCACAACATGACTAATGTGAACTAATGTGGAAATATGTCTTTTATAATTACACATATGCATGCCATATATATCAGACTGCTTACTGTCATGGGGAAGGAGGAGGGGAGGGAGAAAAAGTTGGAAGTCAACATCCTATAAAAAATGAAAGTTGATGTACAAAAATATTTAAAGCATTTCTTTTTGTGGTGGCAAAGAATTGGAAATTGAGGGGATGCCCATCATTTAGGGAATGGTAGAACAAGTTGTCGTATGTGAATGTAATAGAATATTGTTGTGCTATAAGAATGAGCAGGCAGATTTAAGAAAAACATGGAAAGATTTACATGAACTGATGCTGACTGAAATGAGCAGAACTAGGATAAAATTATACACAGTAACAGGAACAATTGTATAATAATCAATTCTGTTAGACTTCATTTTTCTCAGCAATACAATGATGCAAGTCATTTCCAAAAAACTGATGGAAAATGCTATCCACATCCAGAGAAAGAATTATGGAGACTGAATGCAGATCAAAGCATACTAATTTCACTTTTTTTTCTTTCTCATGATTTTTCCTTTTGTTCTAATTCTTCTTTCTCAACATGAATATGTTGAGACATGATTGTATATATATATATATATATATACATATATATAGGTACATGTATAATCTTTAAAAGATTTCTTGAGTGAGAGGATTGTGAGAAAAATTTGGAACTCAAATTCTTATGAAAGTGAATACCTACATTACAGATTGTTTTGAGAATCAAATGAGATAAGATATGTAAGGTATTTTAACAAAATATTAAATAAATGCTAGCTGTTATTTCTTTTTTTGTCACTAACAATGATTCATTCACCAGCTCCTTAGGCAGGATCTCCCATGTCATTCTGAAGAGTCCCATTGCAGCCTATGTTATTCAGCCTGTTTACTTCTTCCAATCCTAGCCATAGTAGGTTGCATTGGTCACCTGGCTAGAAACTCTTCAGTGAATAGGTTTTCATTTAACTATATCAGAAGATATTCTGCATAAGTGATCATTACACATTGATTTCAGTTTCAATGACCTTATTGCTATAATGAAACATTCCAGAGTTAACACATCATAGGTAAGGCAGGTTTTAAAACATGAGCCTTGATGTTGATGCAGATATAGTCTTGGCTTCTGGGTATATAATTAAGGGATCTCTTGATTGCTTGGAAAGTCCCCAATTAAATATAAACCTTGAAGGGCTATTGGAAAGGCCAATTGTCTTGGGGAAAATTCAATTAAACATTCTATATGCCTCAGTAACTGAGAAAGAAGTGATAAAAGGGGTTGTTTGAGGTGGTACTCAACATTTAACTGAGAATTTGTTGAGATTGTTTTTCTCTGAGCATGGATATTCTTCCCACAAATGCAGAGTACATCCCTTTTATAAAGGTTGGCTACCAAGAATCCTTTTAAGGGAGAGAAAATTGAGAGA